>NW_024080939.1:1525435-1723435 GCF_003009895.1 Hyaena hyaena
GGGATGGGCATAGAGGAGGACACTTATGGGGATGAGCACTGAGTGTTATGTGGAAACTAATTTGACAATAAACTATTTGTAAAAAAAAAAAATTAAAAGAAAAAAAGAAATAAAAATTAAAAAAAAATAAAAACATGACAAACAAACAAAACTCCACAGTGGTATAACCTCATTTAAATTTTTTTATACTTCTAAAATTTGTTATAGTAACTGAGAATTTTTAGCTTTTTTAATTTTAATTTTGAAATTCTGAAATCTGTCCATATGTGTGTATGTATATATACATATATATGAATATTTTTGACATTTCTCAGCTCATCGCCTATTGTCACAATTGCAAGGGAATGGGATTGATTACATTTCAGCAAGTTATCAATCTCACTAGGGATTTTACCAGAAGGAGATTTTTTAAATTGTTTAAAACTGAGAGCTTAATTGAGATGATGCCATCTCATGCAGTACTCCTTTAATTCAAGTATATTGGGAATTTGTTCCTTTTAATCTCTGCGAGTAAACTAGGCGGTTTCATTTAGTCTACAATTATGGCAGTAAGCCATAATTTTGCTTTGCTTTGCGGGGCGGGCTTGGATATGATTGCCTCTAGGTGGCTCGATGCTGCTTCATCTTTTTGCTATATGTGCCACCTCTCCAGAGAGCCGGGGATAGATATATCCAAGCATTGAAAAGACAAAATCACTTACATTTGTCATTTTAGCATTTAGGCTCCTAGGATTGTCTAAAGGATCTGTGATATAAAATGAAGACATCTCTGCGCAGGAGGGAGTAGAGGGGTGTTTGCATGGCACTCTCCCTAATGCATGCAGTCTTGCACGGCATCCCCTCTTGGAGCCAATGGGGGGAAGAAGGGAGCGAACACTGCACGGGGCCACTTGAGAAGTTTTCTCTGATGTGTCATTAAGGTGTTTCAGAGCATCTGTGTGGCTGCCGTATGAACTGGATGGGAACACAAAGTAATCAATTTCAGTTGAGAGCACTAATTTATCACCTTGCCATCTTTTATTGCAAGGTAGAGAATCTCAATCTCTCATTCTCCTGCTCTCTCTCTCTCTCTTTCTCTCTCTCTTACACACACACACACACACACACACACGCACACATATATCACCTCCTTCCCATACAATCACAAACTTTACACATACCCAACACCACCACCCCCTTTTGTTACATATCAAACTGCAGAAATTGACGGTCTTATTTTGCTTTTAGTTGGCTTGGATTCGGGGTTGGGAAGATAGTTGCTCACACAATACTTTCCTTTCTGATACTGAACATGTTTTACATGGTTTTCCTTTGACTCCCCAAATAAGTTTGAGGATGATTGCAATATTAATATAAAACTGCATCCCAAATGTGCTGTCAGTAAGCAAAGGATTTAGCTTCTTCGAGCTGAAAATCCCAAACTGGGGGAACAATTTAATAAAGGCTGGAATCTTAATTCCTTGAGTCAATATGGCTACGAAAGTCAAACTTGCGAAATGGAAACTCAGACCTTGCAAGCACGCATGAGGAAGCCTGAAAGGCTGCATGACCTTGGCCTTGTTGGTCTCCCAATTGCAGCCAGAGTGCCTCACCATGACCCTTACCTGCAAACGCTGTGGGCTGCCTCGCATGCCAAGCTCAAGGCACGATCCCTATCAGAAAGAGGACTGGCACTGAAATGAGCTGACGGTGGTCACCTTCTAAAAACAATTTTTGTATGCCTTCTAAGTCCCCAAGACTCAAAGCAAATAAGTCTTGAGTTATTTTTCTCAGCATTGGAAGTTCAGATTTCTAAGAAGCCTCAAAAAGCATCCAGGGTGTTTTATCGAGCCCCTACTTTTAACCTGTTGTTTTGTTTTGTTCTTAGACTTAGAGTTTTCTAGATCCAGCATTGCATCTTGGCTCACTGAACTTTTTCATTCAATGTTACTGTAGGGGCTTTCATTATTTTCCGTAAATATCTTCAGAGGGTGCTTTTTCTGGCAGTCTGGCATTTGCATGGGTTATTTATATTATCATATGCGGGACATCCCCCCCACCAAAATAAATAAATAAATAAATCTCTTCTGGCCAGTGGGGGCAAAGTTCACCTGTATACCTCAGATCCCTTTTCCTTCAGAATCCCTACAAGATCTCAGTGTCTTTTTTCATAAAATCTAAAACCCCACCACATTCTTTTCCTTTTTAACTCCTAATATATTTTTTTCCCTGCAAGGCCTGATGTTCTCTGCTACTCCCAATATTTCTCCCTAGACCCCAATTTCCTAACCAAAGCACATTACTGATCTGATGCTTTCAACAGCCTGGTAGCACATCAATAAACTAAAGATTATTGTGCTTTGTCAGGTTTTATTTTGTAACATTATGGGAAATTCTCCGCTGTCTTGGATGAGTGCATAAACTCTGATTGCTTGACAATTAACAGAGCTAGTAATAGAAAAGGCAATGTAATTTACCTTCGTACAAGGGATCTCAGTTAACAAAAATTAAACTATTGAACTCTCCTCTCCAAGAAAAGGGATGTAGCCTCATTATATTAAACAGAAAAACATATTCCAGTGGCAAGGGGGCCCTCAGTCTGGCTGGGTGAATTTATTGTTCAGATTATGTGTTTTCCTGACATGCATACAAAATTATGGCTTTTAAACTGGACCAAACTCTCTCTTCATTAAATGAGCATTTCCCCCCTTTGGTACTGCAACTCAAAGAGAGCATTCTAGATAAGTAACGACGAGGGGGAGTATCTAAGTGTGCTTCGTGGTTTGGATGTTGAGGCTGTCCCTTATCTCCAGAGCTGGAGGATGGCTCCTGCTCTATCTCTTCTACTCTACATCTCTGTCTTTCTGTATCCCAGCACTAAAGAAGAAAATATACAGTGTAATTAAATACAGAGCCATCACGCTAAAAGTGAAGAACTCCCACAGAGCAGAGAGCTGGGTTTTACAGACTCCCACGGAGACCATATGAAGCTTGCATTCAAAACGTCATCTGCAGCTCTGAGCCTGCCTTCTGCCCTTTCTGAGATTCTGCTTAGTTCAAAGAAATACTGTGTTTGCACATAGACAGCCACAGAACGTAGCAAAGTTGCAAGGGAAGTTGAGATTTTGCTTCCCTCTTCCTTGGGAATTTCGACCTCTAAAATCTGTCTCTCCCTCTCTCTCTCTCTTATAGTTGCTACATGCCCTCCTAATGTTCTCAATTTGGACAGCTAAAATTGTCATGTGAATTATAAGCAACTGAAGCTTTTAACTATGTGAATGACGAACAACTGTCGAGCTCTAAAAGAAGATTGTTACAGTTCTGGTTACCATGGAAGACACACAAAATAATAAGACCAATTTCTGCCTTCAAGGAGTTTATAATCTTGGGGGTCGGCGAACTACGGCCCACAGGTCACATCTAATCTGCTATCTGTTTTTGTATGGTCTGTGAACTAACAATAGTCTTTACCTTTTTAAATGGCTGAAAATCAAAAGGATAATGTTTCATGTCATGTGAAAATGACATAAAATTCAAATTTCAGTACCAGTCAATAAAGTTTTATTGGAACACACCCATTCTCATTCATGTGTGTGTGGTCCATGGCTGCTTTCACCCTATTGGGAAGGAGCTCAGTATCTGTGATGGAGACTGTATGACACACAATGTCTGAAATATTTACTATCTGGCCCTTAACAGAATGAGTTTGCAACCTCTGTTATGAGCTCGCTGGACAGCCACTTTTAATAATCATAAAATAATGAGTGAACAAGTAAAGATAATATATTACCAGTTGGTAAATGGAAACCTTATGGGAAAATGCCATTGTAACCCAGGAAGATATATATCCCTGATAATTGTTTTGTTGGACAAGGCCCTCAAAAAGCAAAACAAAAAGGATAGGAGCAAACTTTTAAGTTTTGAATAGATACAGAGTAGTGGGAAGGCCATTTCAGGTTGGATATTCAAAGAGCAAAGGTAGAATCTGACTTGACAAGACTAGGCTTCAAGAAGGGATGTTTGTGATCTATTAGTGAGAGTAACAAGTCTAGGTTACGTAAAACACTAGGGTAAATGAATTGTCGTCTATCCTGGTTTGGATATTTAGGAATAGAAGAACCACTGAGAAAAAAAAATTGTGAAACTTGAAAGTAAATCAAGATCTTTGTAAGGCAGGCTGGGGAATGAAAGGTCTGTATTAAGTGTCATTGAAACAGTTACCCTGGCTTCAAAAGGTCACAGATGGCTGACAAAAAAGAAGTATCATGAGCAATAAGGATCCTATTCATTGACAGTCTCTGGTAAGAAGGTGATAGTGTCCTAAGGTCAAAACCACAAAAGCATGTCCATCATTTTTCACATTGCATATGGGTCCTTTTTACTGCAACTATTCCTTTTTTAAAAGAAAATTTTAATAATTAATTTTTTCTTGAGAGAGTGCACGTGAACAGGGGAGAGGCAGAGTGAGAGAGAAAGAGAAAGAGAACATAAGCAGGTTCCACACCCAGTAAGGAGCCTGACACAGGGCTCTATCTCATGACCATGGGATCATGACGCAAGCCAAAAATCAAGAGCCAGACACTTAACCAACTGAGCCACCCAGGCACCCTTTGTCACTATTCTTTATAATAGTTAATAATTTTAATTACACAACTAATTCCAAACAATGCCCTATATGAGAAAAACACAGTGTGCAATTTTACATGTGGTCATCAAAACTATAGAATAAAACACAGGACACAGAGAATCAACAGCATGATGGGCTACTTGCTGATGACGGTCTTCATATTATGGAACACTGATGGAAGATCATTTAAAATGTGATAGGCTTTGGGATTTAATTAGAAAGTAATGTAAACTAAAATGCTTCATTATGAAATTATAATACTGTTGCACTTAATTTGACTTGTCATGCCATTTGAACATATTTGTCTTGTTTTCCTTCTATATCAGGGTTTGGACAACTTCAGTGATTACTTCACTTTTTTATTTACTAGCCGTTTGTTCACAGGATGCTATTTGACTTTATTTATGATATTATTGTTATTCTTTTGAAATTGTTTCCTCTTTCATTTATGGCTCTGGGATGAAGGGTGCAAAAAAACATATAAAGATTTTATGGCCAGGTGTTTAAGATGCCTTGGATAATTCAGGAGAAGTGACAGAGAAGTTGTGAAGGCAAGGCGGGCCGGGCTCAACATGACATAGGTGAAGGACAGAAAAGCAGTACCTGAAAGACAATACAACTAGTTAAATAAGTGGATGTGTGCTGCATGGAGGCTGAATGTTATGTATATGTGAGTGTCTGTAGTAGGGTGAGGGTGCATCTTTTTACATCAAGTAGGTATGACTTGGGTGTTCATCGATTCACTTGTTAAACATTTATTGAGCATGTATTCTGTTCGCAGAACTGTCTCAAGGTCTAGGGACATAGAGACAGATGAGGCAGAAGTAGACTAAAGTCTACCAAGGACAACTGGCAAAGAAACACATGATTAGATGTAAAGGGGAGGGGCACCTGGGTGGCTCAGTGGGTTGAATATCTGGCTTCAGCTCAGGTCATGATCTCACAGTTCATGGGTTCGAGCCCCGCGTTGGGCTCCGAGGTGAGAGCTTGGAACCTGGAGCCTGCTTTGGATTCTGTGTCTTCCTGTCTCTCTATGCCCCCACTTGTGCTCTCTCTCTCTCTCTCAAAAATAAATAAACATTTTTTTGGAAATAAAAAAAGATAAAATAATGTAAAGTGATAAGTGACCTGTTAGAAATATGCAAGGAATTTTCAGGGAAAAAGCCCTCTGACCAAGACCCAGAGGCAGGAGTAGAAGTCAATGCAAAGGTTTGGAGGTGGGGGCAAGGGAACATCATCCCACCCTCTATTCCATTTCCCAATCCTCTTATAGTGTAGCAAGTAGTTATGTGTGGCTTCAGTTCACAGTGTGAGCTTTGGGGTGTGAGGCAGGGATCAGCCATAGTCTTTACTTTTCTTGTTTTTTGTTGTCTTTCTGTCTCTGTCTCTCTCAGCTAAAATATAGTTGTGAAAGCCAATGATGTCATTGAGGTAGGTGGAACTTTTCGAACCATTTAGAACATTTAGAGCTTTTAGAACCAAATCTGGGATTTATAAAAATACTTGAAACTAGAATCTACCCCAATAGTCTAACAATAATATGCTTAGGGAACTATGAAAATAAATGAAGATCACTGACATTTTTAAAAATAGAGAGTAAGTGTCTCATTTCAATATATAAGGATGCTCTTTTATTTTGCTGTCACAAATATTTAACTGTGATCATTTCTTCCAAAGTAAAAAGATCTTCAATTGGTTCCTAATTCACTCATGCAATCCATCATGACCTGGTCAAAGTAATGCAGCTGCCATATTTGAACAGTGAACTTTGAGGCTGTATAGTTCCTAAAGATAGATAATGATGAATGTTATGGATTTGTACATTGTGGTTTAAGGTTGCCCTGAGCTGCCCTTAGCCTCCTTACACATACAAATAGTACAAAGAGTTTAAGATGGCTGGGGGGGTGGGAGGGAGGGAGTATTGGGCCTGACTGTGAAAAGCTTTCCTCTTTTCATGAAGAACAAACCTCTATCAGATGTGTTGAAATCTCCTACTTGACCCTTGTTTAACCTTCAGCCCCAAATGCACAAAGTAAGATAGAGCTAATCCCAGAAAGTAGGTTTAAACAAACAGGCCAATGGTCTACAATGTTTTTGAGAAGCCTCATTTGCCTGCTTTCCTCACACACAAGCTGTTTGGGAAACAAGAAGCTTCTGACTCAGAGTCAGGTAATGAAGCCCTTGTTGGGGAGGCTGTAAAACTCACCACAGCTATTTGAGCGCCAGTGTCCAAAATCCTGCATAGTCCTGTGACCTCTTCATCGATTTTCACAACACATAAGAGTTTTAAAATTCCTGGCAACAATATTTTACATAATTAACTTAAAGCATCTTCATTTATTTATTTGGTAACTTTTTTAAAGTTTATTTATTTATTCTGAGAAAGGGGGGGTGGAGAGAGAGAGAGAGAGAGAGAGAGAGAATCCCAAGTGGGCTCCACTCTTGGACACGTGGCTCAAACTCATGAACCCTTGAGATTGTGACCTGAACCGAAATCAGGAATCGGTCACTTAACTGACTAAGCCACTCAGGAGCCCCTACTTGGGAACTTTTTTTAATAGTTTGATATTTTTAGAAATTACAATGGTTGTTCTTCTTTATAGCTAACCAATAGCTGCTCTTTAAAAAATGTTTTTAATGATTATTTATTTTTGAGAGAAAGAGATGCAGACAGAGTGTAAGCAGAAAAGGGCAGAGAGAGAGAGAAAGAGAGAGAGAGAGAGACATGGACTTTGAAGCAGGCTCCAGGCTCTGAGCTGTCAGCACAGAACCCAATGTAGGGCTGGAACCCACAAACCATGAGATCACAACCTGAGCCGAAGTCAGACACTCAACCAACTGAGCCTCCCAGGCACCTCAATAGCCGTCCTTACTTTAAGCTCCTTTTGTGTTAAAGCTGGAGATTTCTAGTTTAGGTAAAGAGAAGAAATGTGAGTCATTTCCTACATGGGAGGACCTTTTCATTAATGCTAAAATGTACCTGATGTTTATGCTATAACAAAGTATGGAGGAAATTGAATATTCTGATTACAGTTTGAAGATATTAAATCAGAATTATAAAAATTAATTGCAAAATTATCCATTAGTTGTACAAATATAGGTTCTTTGTATATATATGTGTGTGTATGTGTGTGTTTTATATGTGTGTGTGTGTGTATGTGTGTGTGTGTGTGTGTATAACTAATACATTGCCTTGACTGGCTAATGAAATCCATAGATGCTTTCACACACAAAAAAATCCATAGATTAACATGGATGCATACACACTTATGCCAAGTTTTATGCTCATCAAATCCTTTTGACTTTATCATGAATTTTAGCTATATGTGTTTACCTTTATGTGTATGTGTATTTACTTTGAGAGTTTTTCATAAAAACCTTCATGTTTCATGAAACATCTAACTCGGAATTATGCGTTTGCTCTGTATGCCCAATCTGTGAAAGAACTCTTGTTTGTGAAATGCTCACTGCTTTTCTTTAGCGAATGATGATAGGACAGGGATGCAAACACTTTGGAGTTGATTTGAAGATGAATACTTGCTCTGGGATATAAAAGGTTCATTTATTTCTCCTCTGGCTCAGACATGGGGAAGGCACAGAAAAGAGCCCAGAGTTCTTTCAGGATGTGGATGGAAGACATAAGACTGACAAGATGCTATCAAGGCACTGAGGGTGTGAAGTGAGCAGGGTGCACATCATGGGAATAAGTCCAGGAAAGCACCACACTTCAGTATTCGTCTCATTGACAATCTGCAGAAAATACACACAGAAACAGTACTGGGAAGGACTCATCTCAAATAGGGGCTGAAATGAAAGTCGGCTGCAGGATTTATAATTCCTAACACAGTCCTTCTAGAACAGGAAACTTTAAACATTTTTTAAAATATTTTATTTATTTTTGAGAGAGAGAGAGATAGAGCATGAGTGGGGGAGGGGCAGAGAGAAACACAGAATCAGAAGCAGGCTCCAGGCTCCAAGCTGTCTGCACAGAGCCCTATGCAGGGCTTGAACTCACGAACCACTAGATCATGACCTGAGCTGAAAGTCAGAGCCACCTAGACACCTCTAGAACAGGAAGCTTTAATACCATTTTTTAAGAATCTGATACCCAATGAGTTTAGCTCACCGTAATAACCACGGATGAATCTGAAGTATGCTCATGATCCGATTGTCATGCCTTTATATACAATTTCCCCCCCTCTTCATCCTTGAGATATTTTAAAGTCAATACAAAATTAATTAATTGCTTAATTAATTAATTAAATGCAGCCTAATTAGTACTAGTAGAACTTTTATATACTGCAATCCTTTAAAAAATGTTCTCATCTTTTATTTCTTTGAACACCGACTTCCCATTCTTCTCTCTGGTTTCCACTTCTGCAACTCCTCTTAAATGCATAGTAGACTTCATCTTCCTATACTCAGTCTCCAAGTCCCTAATCCACCATTTTTATTAGTTTACGACTCTGTGATATTTTTCTATTTTCCAATTCTTCAATATTCTTTTCTATAGTATCTAACCTACCATTCTAAGCATCTCTTGAGTGTTTCTTCTCCTACACGGGCTTGATAAGAACATCAACTCTTATTAAGAATGTGTACATCTGGGGCGCCTGGGTAGCTCAGTTGGTTAAGCATTCGACTTCGGCTCAGGTCTTGATCTCATGCTGAGTTTGAGCCCTATGTCCAGCTCTGTGCTGACAGCTCAGAGCCTGGAGCCTCCTTCATTCTATGCCTCCCTCTCTGTGTCCCTCCTCCACTCATGCTTTGTCTCTCTATCAAAAATAAATAAAAACGTTTTTAAAAAAAGAATGTGTGCATGTACTAATCACGTGTTAAGCATTTGAAACAGTTTTTGTGGTGTACTAGACTCCTTTCATTTGTACTCTCTTCACCCTTGCACATTTAGTTTGATTACTTTCTCTCTGTACTTATTCATATAACACTTCAAAAACATTTTTACTTATATAAATTCGCTCTGTCCAATCCAGATAACGAGTATGTTTTTTTCAATGTTTATTTTTACGAGAAAGAGAGAGAGAGAAAGGGAGACACAGAATCTGAAGCAGTGCAGGCTCTGAGCTCTCAGCAGAGAGCCTGATGTGGGGCTTGAACCCACGAGCTGTGAGATCATGAGCTGAGCCTAACTGGGAGGCTTGGGCTTTGTCTCCTGATGGTCTACCATGGAGGAGGAATCAATAAGACTCCATTCACTTGGTCTGGTACCCTACTGGTCAACAGTTTGCTGCACACAGCACTAATTTCTCCGCATCTCTGGATTACACATGCCTCATGCTCAAGAGCGAAGCCTTGGAAAAGGATGGGTAAGAAGAGAAGGTCTCCAAGGCTGTGGCCCTGAGACACTAGGTGGAGTCCCCCCAGTGCTGGTTTTGCCAGCATTAGCTGAAAATCAGAAAAAGGAGCCAAAGGCCTTGGACACAGGTGAGGCTGATAGGACTTGATTTGTATGCTGAGAAACCAACAATAAAGGTTTCTCCTTCCAAGGAGGGTAATGATTCAACAGGAGTCCCACACCACCAACAAAATCCCTACAATTGCTATGTAAGTTCCACCACAGCGATTCTATGAGACTAAGTGGGAGGGCAAAGTAATGCAGTTTATTAAAAGAGAAAGTGATAGCTAACAGAAGTTACAAAGTCCAAAAAAGAGATTAGGTAGAGGATACAGGGAAGAGTTTTTTAAGGTGAGGGAACAGAATGTACAAAATTACAGATAAAAGTGGTCATAACTGGGAAGAAATGGGAGAATACAAGAGCTCCGTCCAAACTGTGTGGACTATATGTATAGCAATTAAAAAAACAAAACAAAACATTTCTTCTTGTAGGCAAATGTGTTTATTGCCAAACAGGTATGCCAAAAGTGTTTTGTAGATATAACCTGTGTGTATGTTACCTATGGGAGAAAGAACACAGATGTATTTAAATGAGGGAGAGAGAATAGCTCACTCTCTAACCATCCAGGCTCTATCGAATGTTCTTATTGTAATATAAGAACAATCATTAATAAGGATGATAGACAACTGTTTGTACTTGCGGCAAAAGAGTAATTGTTGATCGTTTTCTTCTGGTAGTGAGACTAGGAAATTAATCACACCCACAATGAATTACTGAAATGGCGTTATACTACTGTAGCTATCCTTGGTTTTTGCAGCTGTTTAAGATTGTTCTTATTTTGAAGTTTGATAGCCTAGTAAAGAGACAATTGAAGAATTGAGGGAAGATGGGAAAAGGATACCTTTGCTGGCTGTTTCTTTAAAAAATGTGCCTTTCCTTGTGTATACATGAGTTTCAAATGTGTGTACATGTATTACTATTATTCTTGATCGAGGATCAATTGCTTTTTAAAGAAACCCCTAAGCAAGGCAGGCAGAAAAAAAAAAAAAAAGAATAGGATTTCTTCTCCCTGATTTTGGTGGATTGAAGCCAGGAGCTTAATGACAATTTAATGTGTTTCATCGTGTCACGTAGAAATATAAAACCCATTAATGTGAAAAGAGAAAGAATCTCCCGTGTAAGGTTAGGGAATTGGAAAATGCATGTTCCTTAGTCAGTGAAGTCTTCCTGGTTCGTTTGCTTGTTTGCTGTTTAGCATAGAAATCCAATGTGACAACTTCAAATAGTTTAGAAATCTGGTGTAAGTATCCTCTTCTAGAAGTGATTTGTTCAGTCCATTTATTCCTACACTGCTGCTGAACGAATTCTACAGTACAAACTCCCTTCAGTGATTCCCAATTCTCTAAATGACCCCCGATTCCTTATTATGATGATTACAACATAACTTTGTACAATGGACATTGCCTTTCTACATGCACAAAATGCCATGTGGTTGAAAAAATATTGAGTACTGATGTCATGCTTTGCTGGTCACCTTTGGTGACCGTCTCAAAATAGTGGTAACTTTGTCATTGTAGATTATGAATTTGGCAAAGTAACTTGATCTTTTGTTCATCAGCTGGGTATTAACGCATAGCAAACAGACTAATTTTATTAGTGAAAATTCCATCAGCCCCAGCCTATCTGTCCATGGTAGCAAACGCACTATGGTCATTATGGCCAAAATTGTGAGATTCCTTGGCTGACGCTAGCATAATGTCTGATGACATCAGGGGCTTTTAGTAGCCCTGTTGTTACAAATTGACAGCATTTTAATGGCATGCGAGAACAAGACAGATCTGCCCAGTAGTATTTTCCTGCATTCAGAAGAACCGTATGTTAGCACAGCTCATCATTACATGAATTTAGATAGAAAATGAATCCTATCTTGTCCCTTGAAATATCATTACATGACCACGCTGTAATATGTCTACCATATGAGGCAGCTGTTAGTCTCTCCCCAGCCAGTGTTACAAAGCTGTTGTACTCTATTGGCGAAACATATTCATTCTGGGTGGAGTACCTCAAAAGCTCTATCAGCTTTTTGCTGATATGGAGTTGGCTCCTAAAACTGTCTGTGGGACTTGTCGGTGGGGGAGGGCTAATTCTGAGCTAGGTAAGACATATTTGTGTACAAGGAGATCAACAGATGATATTTATTCAAGTTGGGTTTCAGAGTATTGATTTAGGTCTGGTATCCAAGTGGTTTTTCTCATCGCGCACTGTAGAATTAAATTTACCATCCTGTGACAGACAGCCCCGGAAACCAGGGAGCTGGCTCAGCGACAAGACTTTCTCTGCTAAGCCAATGGCAAGATCAAGAGGGACCAGCCCCTTGCAGACAGACAGGGAAACAGCTGAAACAGAGGGGTTCAGGTCCTTCTTCCAAACACAGCCATCATGTAAATCTGCTTCACCCCGAGGGAGGAGGGAGCAAGAAGACTGACAGTTTGTCTCTAGGCCCCTCTCCAGGAAGGGGACGGGACCCTTTTTCCAGCTGCCAACATCCAGGGGATCAGAGAAGCCTGCCTTAAAGACTTTCGTACCTTTTATAAACCGTGGCGTGCTACACAAACATGACTGAGGACAAGATGCATGAGTTATTGGCCATTTAGGCAGGGTGGTTTTTAACTGCCTTGTAATTCCAGGAATGCTTGAAAAGCATATCTCTTTTCACTGCATCTCGTCAATGGCTTCCTGTTACCCTCTGGATAAAAACAAAACCCATGGGCATTAAATCCACTGCCCTCTGGCATCTGGCCTGCTTAACCTCGCCTACCTGTGTCTTCTGTCCCCACCCTAACCTTCTGTCCTACTGGATGATAGCCAGGTCCCCAGAACAGGGCACGCTCTGTTTCTGGGGAAGCTTTGCACAGACCACTTCCTCAGTCTTTGTTTGGTCCAAATGAAATTACCGCCATTAATATGCCCATTTTGTAGATAAGCAATCTGATGGCTGACTACAAGGATTGCTCAAGGTCACACAGTAGGTGCTGGAGTTGAGAATTTGTGTCACTCCAGAGTCTAAGCTCTTTATCTCTGGACTACAGCCTATGAATTTAAAGCAGCCTTAAGATGTTCAGGAACAGCAGGCACTTAATAAATATTTGTCTCCCCCATAGTTGAAATATAAATGTTAGTGACTTATAAAAGATGATTGATCTATTCCTATTATCTATATTACAAATTTTATATAAAAATAAACGGAGTAATAGTTCACTTTAAGTTTTTACTATTGGACTTTGGATAACTTTAGTAATCTTCCAGATTGTCAGAAGTTTGTGAACAATAATAATAGTAATATCTATTTTCTATGAATCAGATGCCAGGTATGAGAAACTGCCATTAGCTTGAATAATCACAAAGTTTTAAATAATACTTGATCCACTTTCTCATAACATCAAGACTTTTTTAGCAAAATGTGATGTTAGTGAATCAAGAGCACCTGCTTTCTCTCTAAGAATTCTACTCCTTACACAGTATTGTTTAAATAATAAAACCACTGGGAAAGATAAACTGATAAAGCTAATTCAATACAGCTAATCAATGCTGTTATATTTTTAAAACAAAGCTTATTGAATTAATTTTATTATAAAATCACACTGTATTGTAAAAAATTTGGAAACCATTTAAAAGTATCAAAGAGAAGAAATATTCATAATCACGTCTGCTACAGATGACTTTGACCAATATTTTTATTTTATTTCCTAAAAAATAAATTTTATTTATTTCTTTATCCTTTGTTTCATCAATGATATCTTTATGTATATAATAGACCTTTGAATTCTGCTGTATCACTTAACAAATTTTCATTTCCCTGTTACTACAAACAATTTGTAAACAGCATTTTAATTCATCGTTCTACTCTGAGGAAACGTCCTAATTTACTTACCATTTCCCTATTGGATATTTTCTTTTACCCTGATTTTGGCCACTGTCAATAATATGATATTGGTCGCTATGGGGCATCGGGTATAAAACTTTATTTCTTTGCCTCACATAGCTTCCTTGGTCTGTATTCTAAGCAGTGAAATTGCTGGATCCATGGGCATCCTATTTTAAAGGCTCCTGACACAGATTGTCAATTTGCTTTATAAAAAATAAGACCATGTGTCAGTTTACACTCATACTAGTTGTTTCCTTTAGTCCCTAAGTTATGTTTTCTAAGTCTAGAACTAAAACAACAACACTTATTAGGAAAGTTGCAGTGCAGCATCTTGTAGAGATGTCACAATGAAACCAGTTTCTACACATGGTCCTCAGCTTATGCATCCTGTTCTTTAATCTTTATGTTGCCTTGGCTTTGGTTTTGAGGCTGGAGTATGAGAGTGCTAGGCCTGAACCTCGCTGTTGCTATCTCTTCAGTAAGACCAACCTTTGTTGGCTTATGTGAAATCAAGCAAGGAAGGAAGGAATGGGCGTTAAGTAGGCAACCTATTGTCAATCATTTTCTTCTTCAATTTCTCTCTCTCTCTAATGGTTTCCTGCTCCACGCACTGCCCATTAGTGACAACCGTCGCCATGATCTACAGGAGCAGAGAAAAAAACAAAAAATAGATCCAAATGGTAGTGTACATGCGTGGAGAGGTGGTATACATAGATGTGTGGAATGGAGTGTGTGTGTGTGTGGGGGGGATAGGATTAGGAAAAATGATTGAGGTGACAGGTATGACCTATAAATCATTTAGCCTAAGGCTAAGTGTGTGATCACTTGGAAACTAGTGGAAATATAGAATTAGACTGTGAGTCTAATGAAATAATGCTAGTCACTACATTTGCCTTTCCATAAGATCGTTTCCCCAAATACAATACATTTTTGAGATGGGCCACTTATCCAGGTTTGAATAATTGTCTTTGCAGTGAAAACTGAAAGATAGGACTGTTTGGAGATCTGGGAAGACAAGTTACAAAAGTACAGTCCGCAGTGGGTACATGCTTATTGAAAAAGACAAACGATTAACCAGCAGGTTAGGAGATTTTGGGCTGATTTGTCTTGAGCTATGAAATAACCTTAAGTTCCTCTTACATTTAGTGTCAAAATTTAGTATCTACAGTCTCTCACTGTTGACCTTTTGTTGTATAATATTAGAATCATTGTACTTTTAATTATCTCTATCTTTTTCATTTTCTTTCTTTGTTTTGTTTTGAGAGACCATGTTCAGGCGTGTGTTTGCACACACAGGTATATGAGTGAGGGAGGGGCACAGAGAGAGGAAGAGATGGAATCTAAAGAGGTTCCAGGCCCAGAGAGGAATCCTATGCTCACAACCTTGACAAAAAGACCTGAGCTGACATCAAGAGTCAGATACTTAATGGACTGAGCCACCCAGGTGCCCCACATTTTTATTTTTCTTAATCTCATTTAGAATCGTGATACTTTATCTAGTTAGCTGCATTCATAATGCATCTAAAAAACTTTATGTCACCAAAGCCTTTCTGTAACTCTTTTTTTAAACATTTTATTTATTATCTTTGAGAGACAGAGTGTGAGTGGGGAAAGGCAGAGAGAGAGAAACACAGAATCTGAAGCAGGCTCCAGGCTCTGAGCTGTCAGCACAGAGCACGATGCAGGGTTTGAACCCACAGACTGTGAGATGGTGACCTGAGCCGAAGTCAGATGCCTAACTGACTGAGCCACCCAGGCGCCCCAGCATGTCTCTAACTCTTAGGCATGGGTGAAATCTACATGATATTTTGAAATCTCGATGCTTATACCCTGAACTGTTTTTCTCAGGAGTCCCCATCTCTTATACTACACTTTGCACTGCCGTCTTCAGCCTTCAGGTTTGCTTAGACACCAATTGAATGCTCCATTTTAATTTGAATCCCTAAGATAAATGATAATTTCAATGTGGGGTCCTTTGGTAGTTTCAAAGGAAAATGAGAGTTCAGATACATAAAATAAAAACAAAAAAACATGCTTTGCAGATCACACACGTGCATACAAGCACAGCAATTTATATGGCAATGTGTTTCTTTTGTAATTAATTAATTAATTGAGAAAGAGAGAGAGAGAGATCACTATCAAGGGTGGGGCAGAGTGGGGGAAGGACAGAGAATCCCAAGCAGCCTTCGTGCTGTGAGTACAGAGACCAACACCGGGCTCAAACCCATGAACCGTGAGATCATGACCTGAGCAGAAACCAAGAGTTGGACGTTTAACTGACTAAGCCACCCAGGCGCCCCTGGCAATGTGTTTTTTAACCGAGACAAAAACTTTACCAAAGGCTGGATAACCTTGAACACACTCACACTGTCCTTTCTGGAGAGTATGGGTTATATTTCTAGGAACATGTGGGTATTCTCACACCGCTGTATGATTAGGTTTGGAGATTTCTCACATACATACATGTCTGATCCTACTTATATGTTTCCCGCCACTGGTAGATCTCATCACTGCCAGTGGCTCTGAAGTAGAAAATTAGACATTGTGGTCTATCGATTATGTCACCTTTGTTATTACTTATGTTTTGTTTTCTGTTGTACACAGAATAAGTTAGTGTTCCAAAACAAGAATATTTTAAAACCTACAAGAATTTTATTCTTTTTTAATTTTTTTTAACATTTATTTAGTATTGAGAGACAGAGAGAGACAGAGCATGAGCAGGGGAGGAACAGAGAGAGAGGGAGACACAGAATCCAAAGCAGGCTCCAGGCTCTGAGCTGTCAGCACAGAGCCCGAAGTGAGGCTTGAACTCACAAACCACGATATGACCTGAGCTGAAGTCAGACGCTTAACCGACTGAGCCACCCAGGTTCCCCAAGAATTTTATTCATATAAGATTCTGAATTGCAGTGGTTTCTCAAAACAGTCACAGATAAAATGGGTATCATAATGTCTCCTCCTAAACTTCCAAAAACTATTTAATAAGTTTGCAGTTAATAAGGCTAATAGTACTTTGGCTAGGGCTCATAAAGTTCATTGACCACATGTTGTCTGAAAAAGAATATTCTTTTTGTTGGGCAGGGGGTGGGGGATATGGCAAACATCACCACGCCCCTTGCATGGCGCAGCAACCTATGCCTATTCTAACTCTGAGTATCACCGTCATCCATCACTCCCCCTTGATTTAACCGTGATTTCCACAGGGTGATTGTTGTTTCCTATGCCTTGCCTTGCCTGGCACTTCTCTGGCTGAAATATAAAGCCTCCCCCAGATTCCTACTCTTTCTACAGGACCTTATCAGAAGTTGACTGGCTCTTCTTCAGCAATCCATGTCTCTCTCATTTGTGATATCAACAGCACTGGGGCCCCTGCGTGGCTCCGTCACTGAAGCACCTGACTATTGATTTAGGCTCAGGTCATGATCTCATGGTTTTGTGTGTACCGAGCCCCATGTAGAGCTCTACACTGGCAGTGTGGAGCCTGCTTGGGATTCTCTCTGTCTCTCTCTGTCTCTCTCCCTCTCTCTCTATCCCTCCCCTACTCATGCTCTCTCTGTCAACATAAATAAACTTAAAAAAAGAAAAAGAAAAAGAGATACCAATACCACTATCTACTGTATTGCAAATATTTGTTTACTTCCCAGTGCAACTCAAAGGTCCTCAAGTAGGAGCTCATAACAAAACAATCATGTTTAAATCCTCCTTCCCCTAATACCTAATGCTAGTTCTGGAAGAGAATAGCTAATAAATAAATGTTAGCTGAATGAATAATGGATGAATGGCCTTGGGTCAACTGTAGTATCTCTAAAAGATGATTACAATGGCACTAACAAGGAGTTAACTAATATTATTTCACTAGTTTTAGAAAGCCTGGAAGCTTAGGGTCTTATCTGTGTTTCAATCCAATACAGGATTAGCAATTATGTATTACATTCTATTAAAGACCAGGCTCTTTTTCAGAATTACATATTTTTTTTCTATGAAGGGAAAATCAGTGATGAAGCTGAAATGTATAATGATGCTGAAGAAATGAGGGAAGTCCTAAATAATTGGAAGGTTCAAATCATAGAAAATCATACAAACAAAGTCTGAGTGCATGTGTTAGTCAAGAGAGTGAGTCCCTCAAGTTCAGGTCCAAGTTAGAAAAGATTTGAGAAAACAAATAATAAAATAGAAATTCAGTTGAAAAACGGACATCACGTCTTCATGATACATCTTTCATCACTATTCATCTTTATCTCAAAAAACATGTTGTTAGTGTTTGGTCCCAAAGTTCCAAGCCTTGTGTTCCTCCTTTACTATGATATTATCAGCTGGAAGGGAAAAGCTGGCCACAAAACTGTTAGGTTAAGCACTTTTCCACAGGAACTTATTGCTTTAATAAGTTGGGAAAATGCTCTTAAGGAAAAAGAAAATAGTCATTGAAGATTCATTAGAGGGAAAAAAAAAACCCAAAGCACAGTATTTGATTCTCCATAATTCACACTTCCCTTCCCACGGAATGCTGCACAGAGCCTGAGGTCTTAACAAAGAGTAGAAGTTAAACAGCCAACTTGGAGGGCGAATTTGAACTTCTCTGGCAGTAACGCAGTAAGAGAAGAGTACACACAACTTATGTGTACAGTGTGTAGAGCCTGCGGCTCCTCCAATGCCCAGTGGACAAGGGATTCCAAGGTAAACAATGTCTCACACAGGTAAGCACTCAATAAATATCTTTTGAAGGATGGATGAACGTCAGAAAACATGTTAATGCTCTTTGATGACTATATTCCCCCGTGTCGATCAAATTCTCACCTTCCATGGGCATATGGGAAATACATAAAATTCACTTCATATTCAAGAGGATTTTCAGGTCAGCATAATCTGCAGCCCCGGACCTCTCTAGAAGTTCAAGTTCATTCTAATAGTCTTACCGTCACTAACCAATTCTGAAAGCAATATGCAACAATACAGTGAGCATGCTTTCTGTCCTCGGTGGAAAGATATGGATCTTTTCAGTGATGAGAACTTTTTTTACTGGTTAAGCTTATTGATAAGGATTTACAGTTTTTGAAAATACCTGTGACTAAGATCAGCTTCTGCTTAAAAAAGAAAATAATACTGCGAGTATTAGAAACTAATAATGAGTCATGCAGGTACCCAATGAAAGGGAAAAGGAGATGGTTCTCTTTCCCAGCAGTGAGCCTTCCTCTGGGCTTCCTGGCTTCCCGTCACCCCCTTCCATGGTCCCATAAAACTCCACCCTTCTAGAAAGCCCAGCAATTTTTCCTGTATAAGCTACAAAGTTTGTATACTTTTGCATGAGCTTGTTTTATTTTTTTATTTAAAAAAAATTTTTTAATGTTTTATTTATTTCTGAGAGAGTGAGACAGCAGAGAAGGGAGGGTCAGAGAGAGAAGGAGACACAGAATTTGAAACAGGCTCCAGGCTCTGAGCTGTCAGCACAGAGCCCGACACGGGGCTTGAACCCATGAACTGTGAGATCATGACCTGAGCCGAAGCCGGCCGCCCAACCGACTGAGCCACCCAGGTGCCCCTGCATGAGCTTGTTTTAAAGTTTCAGTCCAGAGTGGTAAGAAAGGTCAGGAAGAGAAGGGATGGGCTCTCTACCTCCATAT
Source organism: Hyaena hyaena (assembly GCF_003009895.1). Taxonomy (NCBI): domain Eukaryota; kingdom Metazoa; phylum Chordata; class Mammalia; order Carnivora; family Hyaenidae; genus Hyaena; species Hyaena hyaena. The sequence goes on from NW_024080939.1 coordinate 1,544,939, forward strand.
TCTATCTGTGACTAAAACCCCAAAACATTCTTAGGTTCAAAGCAATCACCCACTCACCCGACGTTCTCTCTGGATGATTGAAAATGGCTTAAGCAAGTACATATGGGTTTAAAGAGCCACTCAAAATGACTGAAAAGCAGGCTGTCCACAGAGAAGCCATGTCATTCCATTGACAAATAAGCATGGCCAGAGCAGGCAGCCAATGGATTTCCGGGGGGCTCCCAGGCAGGGAGAGAGGAAGCCTCAGTGAGGGTGAGAATAATAAGAACGCCTAGCATCCTCCACATTCCTACTATTATATAAATGTTATATTTGTTAGGCTAGCTCCCTCCCCGACCACCCCCCAAGCAGTTCATAGACAATAAAACACCAGGAATCCCTAAAGGGTGGTAAAATGCTGACATGATTTAAGAAGGAAGACTCTGATAAGAAGATAAAAATCTAATAAACAGAGTCTGGAGAACCTTGGTGCGTCTCAGGCTCTTGCCAGTGTAAGCAAAACCCTCCCAAGGAAAACAAAAGGAGCCTTAATCGTAGGGACATTCCACTCACAGACCATCTGAAGGAGAAAGTTAAGGCCGTGACCTCTGCAGGCTGCAGTTATGAGCGCTCTGACAAGAAAATATTTGATTTGGTTCAAGAAGCAAAATCAGTCACTGGATTTTTTAATATCTTTTTTCTCCAGCCCCCCAAAATAAATAAATAAAATAAAATAAAGTAAAATAACGCATTTTGTTCGTCCTTGAGAGGAAATTGGGTGCCCGTGGCCACTATTTCTCCCACCTAGGTGGTTTTTTTCTGTTTAAGTTGGTCTTCATTTCTTCTTGGGTTTTAATCAACCCCAGGAAAAGGTGGATTCACAGGCCCATTGATTTTGCTTTTTTAATTAACACAAGGCTCCTGAAGGCTAATCTCAAGTTTCTCGCATGAATCTGCAAATATGTAAAGACGTACATTCTCTATAAGAGCCACAGTGAGAGTCGTCGATTCTGTGAGTTTACTGCTGAAGATTTAGGAAGTGCTCTGAGAGTTTATCTGTGCCTTCGAAATCTAGAACAGAGAATTTTATAACAAAATGCGTACCTGCCACTTAGACTCCCATGCTAACTCAAAAACCTACAAGATGGCTGCAATCTTAGCAATTTTGCTGCAACATTGATAAAACATATGCCATAAGAAATATTTGTGTAGCTATGCATGTGTTTCGTACTTAAGGAAAATAAGAATTCAAGAAGAAGGAGGAGAAACCCCATGGAGATTTTGAAAGGATCTTTGAGTACATTTATAGGGGATGTGATGCTTGCAGACATTAGTTTGTATTATGATTAGTTTGATTTTAAGATTCATGGCTTTTTTTTTTTTGCTCTTATAGGCAAGAACTGCATAAATAGCTGATATTTTATTTTTTGTTAATTTTTAATGTTTATTTATTTTTGAGAGAGATAGAGACAGAAAGCTAGTGGGCGAGGGCCAGACATAGAGGGAGACACAGAATCCGAAACAGGCTCCAGGCTCTGAGCTGTCAGCACAGAGCCCTACACGAGGCTTGAACTCACGGACTGAAAGATCATGATCTGAGCCAAAGTTGGACGCTTAACCGACTGAGCCACCCAGGTGATCCTAGCTGATATTTTAATATCTACTTTTTTTTTTTCTTCAAGAGGGCAAACATGGGACAGGGGTAGAGGTGGGCAGGATCTGGAAGGAAATAGAGAAGAGAAATTAGCAGTACAGATGTGAAAACAGAATAATCTGGGTAGAATGAAAGCAAGACTAGGAACACTGGGAAGAAAGGCAAAAGAACAGACCAATTTCCTTTCCTCTTCAGCCCCGGGCAGGCGTGAGGAGGCAAAGCCAGGTCATAGAGCAAGACTTGAGAATTATCCTAAGCACATAGGGCTCAGAAGCTCTTCAGGGCCATTTGACAATCAAAGGTCCAGGAGGAGACAGGTGAGGTGAGGAACTGATGAGACTTTTCATAAGAACAAAGATACTTAAAATAGGTAATTTTTGTTCATGACTATACACATTTCAAATTGAAGGGGAGGCTCAATAACTTTGTAATAAATTTGAGAATCTTAGTTACAAAAATTGTTTCCTGGGGGCTTTTGGAAGAGTCTATTCACATTGCTCTCTTAACCAGAAGACCATTACTTCATTTGATAACATATATAGAAGTGGCTGCAAGACCCTGATGAAATCATGCCATCTTTGAGCATGAACACAGGTGAAAATTGCCTATGATAAACTTGTTAGTGAAATCTACGAAGAGAATAAAGAAAATTAAATTATACAAAATTAAACAACTCTGAACCTTGACATCAGAAACGTGTTAATGTGCTTGTTATTCAGATTTGGGCAGCTTGTACTTGGGTTGGCCTGAGCTAATGCGATCCTCTTAGGTCATAACATTTAGTTTTAAAAACTATGTAATCGTAAATATGCTGTTTGGAGGATCTGTATTTAGAAAGTATATTAAAAGCCTGAACCTTGGAGTCATGCAGCCTGGGTTCAAATCTTGGCACCATGATTACCAGCTGTGTGACCTTGGACAAATTTAAATTTACTTAACCTCTTGAGAATCAATTCCTTCATTTATAAAATGAGATAAAAATAATACTTATTTCATGAGAATTAAGTAAGTTAGTTTACATAAAGGACTAAAAACATAGTAACAAATAGTTATTATTGGTTTCTTTAGTTATAAAAGGGATATGTGCATGTCAAAATCTCATAGGACACAGAAATGAATTTAAAAAGGGAAAAATGATATATTAATCCTAACATCTGGGGAAGATCACTGTTTTTCCTAGTTCTTGTTCTTTGTGTGGGCATGTTCTTTTTTAAAATTGGAATTACAGTGTATGGATGGCTTTATTTTTTATCATTTTCTCAGTAAATATCATCGATAGATAATCTAATATTCTCTCATATGGATGTAACAAAGTTTAATCAAACCCATTGGATGCTTGGATGCTTTTTAAACATTAGTCATGGGGGCACCTGGGTGGCTCAGTTGGTTGAGCATCTGACTTCAGCTCAGGTCATGATTTCATGGTTTGTGGGATCTGGCCCCACATCAGGCTCTGTGCTGACAGCTAGCTCAGAGCCTGGAGCCTGCTTTGGATTTTATATCTCCTTCTCTCTCTGCCCTTCCTCCACTTGTGCTCTGTCTCTCTCTGTCTCTCAATAATAAATAAATGGGAAAAATTGAAAAAAACATATATCATGATAAGTAATGCCAGATTGGACATCTTTCTGTACAATTTTATTCCTATTTTTCTTAAATACATTGGGTGATTACAAATAAATATTGCATTATTATGTGGGGAATGCCAAAATAAAAGAAAATGGTCATTAAATAGTTTCAACTTTGGAAGCAAGCACACAGCAGAAGGTGAACACCCCCCCGAGGTCTCCATTAAAATTTAAGGCAGTCCCTCTGGAAAACAGTGTGGAGGTTCCTCAGGAAATTAACAATAGAACTCCCCTATGACTCAGCAATAGCACTGCTAGGAATTTACCCAAGGGAGACAGAAATGCTGATGCATAGGAGCACATGTACCCCAATGTTCACAACCGAACTCTCAACAATAGCTAAAACATGGAAAGAGCCTAAGTGTCCATCAACGGATGAATGGATCAAGAAGATGTGGTTTATCTATATGATGGAATACTACATGGCAATGAAATCTGGCCATGTGTAGCAACATGGATGGACCTTAAGGGTGTTATGCTGAGTGAAATAAGTCAGGGAGAGAAAGACAAATATCATATGTTTGCACATATAGGAGGATTAGGAGGAACTTAATGGAGGACCATGGGGGAAAAGAAGGGGGGAAATGGTGGGGGAAAGGGAGAGAGGCAAACCATGAGAGACTCTTGAATGCTGGGAACAAACTGAGGACTGATGGATGTGAGGGGGAGGGGGAGATGGGCATGGAGGAGGGCACTTGTGGGGATGAGCACTGGGTGTTACATGGAAACCAACTTGACAATAACTATTTGTAAAAAAAAATTAAATTAAATTAAAAATTTTTTTAAAAATTAAAAAAAATAAAAATTTACTGAGAAATCTTTTTTAAAAAAAGAAAAAAATTTAAGGGTATCAGTGCACCTGTCTCTACTTTTCATTTCTGTTTCTCCATAATCAATCCTCTGGATTTCTTAAAATTCACCATTTACATTTTTAAAAACCCAGGTTAGAAAGATTTGTACACATTACTGTACATAAGCTTAATTAAAAACTCATATGAAAAGCTTGAACTGATAACATAGATACAAAGGAAGTAGACATCTCAATTAGATGAGCAATATTTAGGTTCCTTTGGAAATTCTATTATTACCACCTAAAATTGTGAACTAAAATGGATAAGATATGCCCCTCAAACAACCTACTTTGATATGCAGTGCATAATGACATTTTCTACAGTGTCGTATAATGACTTCTGGGCTGAGATGTTTCCACAGTGTTCAATGTCATGAAACATCATGGGTCATAAAAAATTCTACTACCTCTACTTGAGATTAGGGATATTGATGATATAGAATATCAGTTTGCAGATTTCAGCCTCTTAATTGAAGACTTCTTCCTGATTCCCAGGATGCAGCTTGATTTCTCAAATGGGGTTACTCTCATTAAGGTTCCAAGGAGGCTGAACACTAGCATTTCAGGCCTATGAATGAGTTCTAATTTCAAAAAGATCTACAAATATTCATGAACGCATCCTTAGCAGTCATTTTCAGCACAAGAGTCACTTAATGTTAAGGATATTGAATACTCTAAGTGCAATTTAAGCTTTTCCAAATCTAGGTAGTATGGATTTTTTCTACAAAATAATACATTTGAAAAAGAAAATTTAGAGAGCACTTGGGTGGCTCAGTCAGGTAAGTGTTCAACTTCGGCTCAGGTCATGATCTCACAGTTTATGAGGTCGAGCCCCATGTCAGTTTCTTTGCTGACAGCTGAGAGCTTGGAGCCTGCTTCAGATTCTGTGTCTCCCTCTCTCTTTCTGCCCTTCCCCCATTCATGCATGCACACATGTGCACTCTTTCTCTCTTTTTCAAAAATAAACTTATTTCAAAAATAAAATTAAAAAAGCAATTAAAAATTGGTCTAATAAAAAATAAAATAGATAAAAAGAAAAATTTTAAAAAGAAAGGTTAAAAATAAAAATCTCAAATATGTTTATAAAGACAGTAAAAAGATAAAATATGAAAATAGATATAAAAATAAAAGAATAAAATGCTTGATAAATAATCAAACTCCTTAAGTTAGGTCAAATATATTTTGTAACCCAAGTGTGTTGTTATTATTATTTTAAAGGAACTCATTGTGACTTGATAATCCTTGAATATCAAGAAATGCTCTGAAAAAAAAATTACCAAATGCGTCTGAAAAAGTTAGCCCTTTTCAGACAACATTTAAAAGGTCTTTTTTTAATTTATGTACTTTTCTAGAGCAAGGAGAAGCAAGATGTACATACTTTTTTATTTCAAAAGTAATGGTTGCTTTTGGGAGATGTCAAAATTTACCAAAACGACTATAATATTTTCCTTATTTCTACTTCTTTCAAAGAGACTTCATCACTTTCAAAGTGACCAAAGTTCAGTATTTGTTCATTTACTTCTTCATAGTGTGACAAACATAAACATTAAAGAGAATCATGTCATATATATTATTTTGCGATTTTTTTTTTAAAGTTTATTTATTTGGGGGTTGGAGGGGCAGAAACAGAAGGAGACAGAGACAGAATCCCAAACAGGCTCCATACTACCTACACAGAGCCCTACATGGGGCTCAAACCCACGAACCTTGAGATCATGGCCTGTGCAGAGACCAAGAGTCGGATGCTCAACTGACTGAGCTACCCAGGTGCCCTTGCAATTAAGAAAAAAAAAAAAAACTTATGAAAATTTTGGTTCCTTTCATATACTACAATCTTATTTTTTGTTAGTATTTTTATTTAGAAGTGAATAGAGACTTTTTTTAAATTTTGAGACAGAAAGTGTGTGCATGCATGCATGAGTGGAGTGGTGGGGGCAGAGAGAGAGAGGAAGAGAGAATCTTAAACAGGTTCCACACTCAGTGCAGATCTGATGGGAGGCTCAATCTCACAACTGTAAGATCATGACCTGAACCCAAATCAAGAGTCCAAGAGTTGGATGCTTAACTAGCTGAGCCATCCAGGCACCCCTAGAGATTTTTACATCTTGCTGATAACTGACTGAAGAGTCTAAATGTCAATGAGACAATTTGGAGAATTCTCTAGTGGAAATTTGATATTTAAAGGATACTATCTAACTGTCTGCATTGGATTAATGATATCTTCATCATGTTCTACATAGGTAAGCAACAGGTGCCTAAACATTTGGAATACAAGAGAATCTGTAGGTCTTCCTGATTCCATAATTGCCTACTTCACTTTTGAAAAACCAGACACCATGAAGAGTGTCTAGGAGAACCTACTTAGGATTGTGCAAGACAAATTCCTGAGAAATCAATTTGTACAGAATTTGGACAGAATCTGGGAGAACGATTACATACACCATTCCTACCCTGAGCAGATGAATGCATTTCTCAGGCTGCTGTGCCAATGACATGTGGCCTGGACTGTGGAAGAAATGACTCAAAGGTCATGGTCATTATTCAAACGGAAGCCAAAGGCTGGATAGCCTTATTTCTTCCTCCCCCCAAATCCCAAGAAGGCAGGCTTCTTTAATCACATCAGGATTCCCATGATCTACTGGCATATGCAGAGTAAGCCCCATGAGACCAAATATACCATCATAACTTGTTGCCATTTTTTTCCTTCCAAAGGGGTAATGCCCCTGTGGTGTTGCTAAACAATTAATCAAAAATTCCCCTTCTCTCCTCTTCTTCCTGAAGAGTTTCAAAGTACTACTCTGTGAAAAACTGAGACATGTGTTTGCTTTTGTCTCCTAACCAATAAGAATTGGGTCTTGATGTTGAGGTATGGAAGAACGCAAACTCTTTTACCCAAAGGGGGAAGAAATGGATGGGGAGAAAGTGGAAAAGACACGAAGTAAAAATAAATCTAAAGACCCAATAGGTGAATAATCAAGCTGATCTCTAAAACATCTGATGCCAACGACATTCCACCCATTTCTCATGTTCTGTATGAAGTCTTTACATCGGAACCCAACTTAGAATAAATTTGCTTTAATGCCCTCCCTTCCTCCCCATGGTGCACCTAGAATTCTATAAACTGCTCCATTCCTTTGCTTGCTTCTCCCCTGCCCCCCCACCCCCACCCAAGTGTGTATTCTTAGGCCCAGGAAGAAGTCAGAGTCAGTTATTGTGCACAAATCATCTCCTGGCTGAAGTTTTTGGTGGCAGCCAAGAGAGGAGAAGGGGAAAAAAAAATTAGAAAAATTTCAATTTCAGGACCATTATTATTTTCATTAATCATAAGAGGCGCTGTCACCCCTGTCCTTATTCTTTAGAAGGAGATCTATTATACGGTCCATTTAGTCCAAGCCATATTACCTCATATGTTTTCCTGGCTGACCAAATAAGACTTAAGAGATAAAACAATTTACTGTTCATTATGATCCGTGTCACTGGAATCAATCTATTAACCTACATTAACTGGATATGTGACGATATCTCACATACACGCTTCCTCAGTTTCAGGAAAAGGCGAGAATATGGGGGGGGGGGGCAAAAGAGTGAGGGAAAAGAAGAGGGAAGGAAATCAGGGCCCATAAAGTGCAGCAGACGTATAATTTGCCAACCGAATACAACTTCATTTCCCAGTGCCCACTGCTGCGCCCCTCCACATCCTCACGCAGCCCCTGACCTGTAAAGAAGTCTAACAAATTGGCTTCTATTGTGGAGCCAAAAGGTGCCTCAAAGAAGGGACGGTTCGCTGGTCCTAAAGTATGATGGGAAATCTCAGGCTGGAATAAAGAGCTGCCTTTTTATGAAGTTAACCCGTTAAGGTGAAAAGCAACCAGGAAGCTCGCAGCACCGGGAAGAGGGAATCCCTCCAACCTTCCCAGTCAAGCACAGGGAAGGGAACACCAGGTGAAGGGAAGAGCCACACAAAGTTAAAATAAAAATCAACATCATCTTGCTATTATAAGGGATAAAAATCCCCCTCGGTGTCCTGGACAGCCCCCTCTGTTTCATTCTCTCCCCTTGCCTCTCCATGGATGAAGGATCAAGAAAAAGAAAGGAATCTATGGGCAGTCTTGATGCACCCCTGCATGGCATTATAACTTTTGAGTAGACCGTAGAGATGTTAAGGTGACGTACTCAATAGAATGCAAGTCCAGCATCTTATTTATCCTATGTTTGCAACTGCTTGTTAAGAGCTCATCTGGGGATTGATTTGCATGGTGTAAATTTCCCACTGAGACTCCAGAGCCCAAGCCATGGCTGCCCGGCCCATAGGCAGATTCCTCCGTACCCAGTGCACTGACCCAGACCATCCAGGCGGCCGAGGACCTGAGTGTTGTTAACTCACAGCCAGAGCAGACTGTGCTCAGTCTGGGTGAGCTACCACCTGTTTCCATTGTGGGATGGAGGAAAGAAGTTGTGACCGCATTCATTTCCATTGTATGGGTGGTTTGGCTCACAATTACCATAAGCACCTGGGATGGACGGATAGAAATACAAATCTCTGTTCTCCATTCAACCTTCTCAGTCCTAGGAAGAAGGAAAAACACCTGTTTGATATCCACCTATTCCTTAGCTTAGGGTACAGTTGGAATGGGAAAACTTCCATGCTTGTGGGGTTATGGGTGAGGGATGAGGAGTGGGGATGTATTTCTTGGCAGCTGTACCTGAGTTATTGTTTACTGATCTGTCCTATTCTGAAGACAGGAAATGGAAGGCATCTGGCATTATTGGGAAGCCATGTTTTTCCTAACTAGCAAAAGGCGAGGGTCACACAGACATTACTCATAAACATAAAAATGCTGAAGAAGTATAGAATCACTTTGTGTGCTGGAGACATCACTGTACCTTCTCCTGGGTGTTCATGGGTGCATCCCTGGGCCAGGCCAATGAAGTCATATTTACTTTGGCCCATATCAAGAGAACCATTATTTTAAAGACCATAAGGTGTCTCTTCCACTTGAAAATACACACGCAGCCCCTTCCTCTTTTCTCTAGAAGGACTGAAAGAGAGAGACAAAGGGAAACAAAGCTAACTGTGGAAACATCCTCATACACTTCATTTTTCCACAAAGTTGTTGACATGCGAAAAAATAGCTTGAACTGTATTTCTTCACAGACTTCTAAATCACTTTAAACATGCTCTATCAAAGTTTGGAGTGTTTTTCCCCCCCCTTCATCCTCTTCTTTTTCTCTCTCTCTTTATTTTCCCCTCACTGAAAGTAGGGAATGCATCCTTTACTTTCTGTAAATACTGTGCCAGACAGAGTGGGGGTAAGACAGAGAGAGAGAGAGAGAGAGAGAGTGCAGGCATTCCACAAGTGTTATGAAATGAAAGAGGACTGTCAAATCCTTCCAGAAATGAATCCAGGGAGAAGTTCATATTCTGCAGATCTGCCATCAAGAGCTCCGCATCAGGGCTTGACTTAATCCTGATAACCATCTCCATTTGGGTGTTGCTTGAGCTCTCTTGATTGAATTGGCCTGGCTCATTCCTTCTAGTACTTTTTCCGTGGAGCCATTATGTATTAAGACCTTTAGAAGGTATGCTTCAATGGGAAGGGGAATGCTGGGCATTTGGGGCCATTCCAGATGCTGTATCCATAGGAGCCCATAGTCATGAAAGTATCTTAAATATTTTCAGGGCTTTTTTTATGTGCTTGTTGTACTTTGTAAAAGCAAACTTAAGAAAATAAATGAAATTAAGTGAATTGATCCATTCAACATATATTTATTGTCTAGCTTATGACGTGTTCCAGGCAGGGGTGATTGAGTAGTGGATAAGACACAGCCCCTGCCTTCACCAAGCCTAGATTCCAGGGGGTAGAGACAATAAGTAACAAACAGAGGAGTCCACAGTAAGGCAGATAGTGATAAGAGAGCTGTGGGAGGAAAAGAGAGCGGGGAGGGGGGGTGAAAGGATATGAAGCATCTGTGTGTGTATGTAGGGGCATGGGAGAGATGCGATGTGTATTGACTTCTATTCTAGATGCTTATTGCTGCACAGTGAATCACTATAAAATCTACTGGCTGAAAAAAATATCTTATTTCTCATGATTCTGTAGCTTGACTGGACTCAGCTGGGCCATTCTCATTTGGGATCTTCATGCAATTGCAGGCATTCAGCAACCAGAATAAGAGTCCTCCAAAGAACTGAATGGGTTGGATGTTTAAGATAGCTTCTTTACTCCCCTGGCTGTCAGGTGGATTCTGGCCAGGAACACTCTCCCTCTGCATGATGTCTCCATGTGTTTATCCTGGGTTTCCTTGCAGCATAGGGCTCAGGTAGTTAGGCTTCTTATATGTCATAGAGTAAGAACTATAAGAAATCCTCACTTGAAATGTATGAATTGTCATCTCTCCCTTATTCTGTTGACTGAAAGCAAGTTGGAGGGTCCCTCTGATAAAAGGGGTGGAACAGAAGATGTGGTGGTTCATTCGAGGGCCATCTTTGCAAACTAGCCACCATAATTGATAAAGGGGTGGCCTCACTGATAAGGCAACATGGAGGAAGAGCCCTAGGGAAGTGAAAGAGCCCCTTGTAATAGTCATAGAAGAGATTTCCAAGCAGGGTGAACAGCAGGTACAAAATCCTGAGACAGGAGTATCCATGATGTGTTTGAGGAAGGTATGGAGGCCAGTGTGGCTGGAGTAAAGTAACTTTAGTGAAGAGAATCAGGACTTTATTCAGAAAAGGGAGCGAGGGGCAGAAAAATGGATAGCCTTAGCCATCGTTGTAAGGATTGGGGATTTATTTTGAGTTATATGAGAAGCCAATTGATTTTAAGCAGAAAAAGGATGAGGTCAGTTTTCTAGCTAAGGAACTATTCATTTGTGAGAGTTTCTAGCTGAACAACCACTCCATTAAATGCATCATGGGGTAACCAAATGAAAACAAGATGGAACATGGGGCGCCTGGGTGGCTTAGTCGGTTAAGCGTCCGACTTTCGCTTAGGTCATGATCTCGCGGTTCATGGGTTCGAGCCCCAAGTCGGGCTCTGTGCTGACTGCCAGCTCAGAGCCTGGAGGCTGTTTCAGAGTCTGTGACTCCCTCTCTCTCTGACCCTCCCCTGCTCACGCTGTCTCTCTCTCTCTCTCTCCTAGAAATAAATAAAACATTAAAAAAAATTTTTAAAAAAAACAAGATGGAACAAAGACCCAGTCTCACAGTTTCAGGCTCACTGAAAACTCATCTTCTGAAAACTATTTAATTTTTCATAGCTTTAGATTCTCCACCTGTAAAATGAGGGGCTGGGCCTGGTAAATGTCTTCAAAGAGAGCTCAATAGCCAGTTCCAAGAGGGAAGGCGTGGTTCCCATTGACCTTCCTTGTTTCAATCCAAGAAGCATTATTTTATCCCACTTCATAGATTGGACCTTCCATGTCAGTTGTTATTTAAAGACAGATTTTGCCACTAAACACACTTGAAAATCCACTGAGCTAGACACACCCTAAATTCCTTTGAGCTTAAAACTTCTAAGAGTCTTAGGAAGCACCCAGATTATGGGCACATTGAACTGAAGATAAAATATAATTAAAAATGTGTATCAGGCTTGACTTCTATTCAAGCAGAAGTAATACTTAAAAGTTTCTTCTGGGAGCCCCCAGATAGCCTTACTCTGGGACACTCCATCTGTGGTCTGTATATGCCTGTGTACTTCTCCTTGAGAGATGGGGAACCAAAACAGACTAGGATTGGCGAGTGGGAGGACCAACATAAAATGCTTGTATACTTAAGACCAAGCCTGAATTTTTTGAAGCTGGGAAGTCTGTACCCCTGGGGGCTTTCAGGCACTTTTTGTTTCCTAGGTGGAGACTGGAATTTGCCTTTCAGACAGACCCTCTGTTTATAATGGGAGGAGCCATTTTAGTGAGACCTTTTAATTAACCTTTGGGCAAACTTCAGTGTTTCCTGGCTGGTCAGTACTGAAAACAGAAGGGTTTGGTAAAGCTGTGTCCCTGTAGAAGCCCAGGTACATCACTATTTCTAGAATAGTTGCGGCTTCCAGGGTGTGGTACTTCTCAAACCTCACCACCCCACCCCCAGAGTTTTAATAAAACAAAAGTCTAGTCAAGTGTCAGAGATGACCTGGGAAATTAGGGAATATGGTGTGCATGCCTTCCCGGAGGCCAGGGAGAAGACCACTGGTGGCCAGGGAGCTCTGATCTCAAAGGAGTCATCAGTAGAATAAAAGCTCCATGAGACCAAAGGCTGCCATGTTGACCTTTGTACGATTAGTCACAGCATGTCTCAGAGAGGACCCAAGGACTACCTGCCTTCCAAGGGCTGGGAGAGCAATGGCAAGCAGAAGAAGGTGGAGTAGACTTGTCACAAGGCACCGTAAGGCAGTCACAAGAAAGCACACAGAAGGAGCTGGGGAAGAAATTATGTAGGCCTCATGCAATAAAATATTAGGCACAAAAGGGAGGATAATCTTACTCTGTTGTCACAGGCTGATTGGGACCAGAGATACATCTGTGAGGAGACTGACTGAGGAAAGATGCCATCTTGGATGTAAAACTAAAAACATCCAGCCAACAGAATTCCAAATGGACAACTTAATTACTCTTATATTCTGGCAGGGCTCAGCACGTTCTAGTTTTAAAGAGAAGGAAAGGCTCTAGAAGCTTTATCTTACTGGGTTATCTCCCTGATTCATTGACATTTTCTTTGTATTCCATCCGTGGTTTTGTTGCATCAAAGTCTACCCGATTCCTCACCTAAAGTATTTTATTGATGGAGAAAACAACTGTTCCTCTTATTTCTCTTTACCCTGTTCTCCCTTACTATCTCATCTCACTTACATCCTTTATAGACTCGAGCACTATCATTAAATAATAATTTGGTAATTTGTAAGGAAAAAAAACGAGATCACTTGATATTTTAGCTTAATACCTGAAACATAGTAATCACTTAATATATGGAAAATGTTGTTTTGACATTATTCTTGTGATGATGATGATGATGATGATGATGATGATGATCTATTTCCCTTGAGTCCAAAGACTAGATCAGCACTGTCTAGTAGAACTTTCTGCAATGATAGAGATGTTTTGTATCTGTTCTGTCCCTTTTGTGGCTCCCAGTTGCCTGTGGCTTAAATGTCCTTAAAATGTAGCTAGTTCAGGGGTGCCTGGGTGGCTCAGTCAGTTAAGCGACCCCATCTTGATTTCGACTTAGGTCATGATCTCATGGTTTGTGGGATCAAGCCCACCATGAGGCTCTGTGCTGACAGCATGGAGCCCACTTGGGATTCTCTCTCTCTGCCTCTCTCCCCCACTTCAAAATAAATAAACATTTAAAAATATGGTGAGTCCAAATGAGCAACTAAATTTTTAATTTTATTTAAACAAAATTGCATTGATCCCACCATAGGGGAGTATATGCCTGGGCTTATTTTTTGTTTTTTGGGGTTTTTTAAAGTTTATTTATTCATTTGAGAGAGAGAGAGAAGAAAGAGAGGGAGGGAAAGAATCCCAAGCAGACTGCATTTTCATCGCAAACACGATGCGGGGCTCCAGCTCCTGAACCATGAGATCATGGCCTGAGCCGAAATCCACAGTTGGACACCTAACCCACTGAGCCACCAGGCATCCCAGCCTGGACTTATTTTTAGTATTAGGATTGGGGCATTTCTATTGTTTTAAACCTATAGTCATAGAATTTGCATCAGAATTATGTAGAGGACATATTAAAACACAGACTGCTGGGCCCTAATACCCAAGTTTCTGATTCAGTGTGTCTAGTGGGTGGCCAGTAAATTTGCATTTTAACGGGTAACGCTGATGTTATTGCTCTGGGAATGAGATTTTGAGAACCATGGCTTTAGAGCTATCCATGGTTCTCAATTTTAAATGTACATAGAGGACTGGTGCCCTGGCTGTGTCCCAGAGGAACTAAACCACAGTTTTTAAAGCTTGAGGTGATTTCCTGGTACAGCCAAGAATCCAGTAAAATTCTTAAATCAGGAGGCATGTGGAATTAGACCAGTGCTCCTCAAAATGTAATGTGCTTATGAATCGCCTGGTGATCTGGAGAAAAATCAAATACCAATGTCTTCGGTATGGGACAAGACCCAGGAGTCTGCTGCCTAAGCTCCCCTTCGATGTCGATGCCGCTGGTTCAAGGCCCACACTTTGAGTAACCGGCGTTTCAATAATCACTGTGGTTGATTCTCACTTTTGCATCCTACGATCCTAGAACCGAGCAGGGTATGTGAATTCTGCATGCCTGCCCGAGTCTAGCGCTGCTAGAGGAAGATGAGCGGGCAGCAAACAGTAGACAGGACCCACGGCCAGCTAGTCCTGGGAATGAGGAAAGAAAAGTCACCCCCTCCAGGCAGCTGGGTCTGCACTTGAGCCTGCCAAGTGTAAATTACACAGGCGAGCCTTTTCCTCTGAGCAGGAGGGGGGTGAGGGGGCAGGCACATTCAGACTATTACTATCAATATCGTATAAAGTCCACTGTGGTTCAAAATCTATGAAATGGCTCCACTCGTTCCAGCCATGGTTGGAAAGCGCTGGAGACTGGACCGCCCCGTGGTTAAACAGGGCAGCCCCACGCTTATAGCTGTCAAGTTGTCCAGCGTTAAGATCCTTTAAATTAAGAAAGAAATTTCACCAAACACGGAGGGCTCCATTACATGATTGGATAATAACCAAGGGGCAGTACAGTACTTGTAATGTCAAATAAAAAGAACACTTAATGTTTCTTTTTCTCATTTCAGGTCAAAGGTGAGTTACAATTGAGGCTTCAGAGTTAAGCGGCTGATAATGAGTTAAGGAGAAAAAGAGGGTGCACCAGTCGACCAAAGAGGGTCCCAGGGAAGACGTGGCAGGGAAGAAAGCCTCTGCATCAGTCTTTGGGCTGTTAGGGGTTGTTTTGTTTTGTTTTGTTTTGTTTTGTTTTGGGGGGGTTGTTTGTCTGTTTGTTGTTTTTTTCCAGGGTAGAGGATAAGCTTTAGGATAAGTGGAAGTTAATCATCCTTATCAAAACTACTCCTTTGCAAAACTACATACCCTTTACAATCATATAATCAAGCAGAAAGAAAAAGTTTTACTTTCATACAATTTTCATCCCCTACCATGAAATGATATCTAATAAGGATGATTGCCTGGGGGTCTGTATAATTTTTTTCCCTTCTACCAAAAGAGGAAGGAGGAGGAAGAGGAGGGAGGAGGAAAAGTTAAAGCATCCAAAGCAAAGCACTTTTTCTGAATTTCAATGAGACAACCAAAGAGGCCATACAATTTGTTATAAACCAATATATATTTTTTTATTTTTAAAAAGTGTTTTATTTATTTTTGAGAGAGAGAAAGAGAGCACATGAGCAGAGGAGGGGCAGAGAGAGAGAGGGAGACACAGAATCTGAAGCTGCCTTCAGGCTCTAAGCTGTCAGTACAGAACCTGACACAGGACTTGAACTCACAGACTGTGAGATCATGACCTGAGCCGATGTGTGATGCTTAACTGCCTGAGCCACCCAGGCGCCCCTGTTATAAACGGGTATTTAACAGTGATTCAGATAAACCAAGATGAATTTATTCAAACCTGTTCACTTAGAAAATTTTTTTAATTCTCTCCTTTCCCTCTGTCTCTCTTTCTCTCTCTTAAACACGCACACACGCAAACACACAGAGTTACCTGCATACATGGTTGATATTATAATCTCTCAGGATCCCACAGAGAGAGAAAAGAGTGCAGGAATGCAAAGAGTGTTTTAAGACAGAACTCAAAGAAGTTCCTCCACAATCTTGTTTTCTGCTAAATTTAGAATTTCATGTGAGAACATTTCTCTCTTGTCTCCAGTAAAAATGACTCTATTTGTTCTTTTTCAGGGACCCCCAAGGGTCTTGTTCCAGAACAAAATGAATAATGATGCTTTATTTTTCATAGCACCTTTTCCCAAGAAGCTCACAAAGCTTTAGAAAACCGATCTCATAAATCTTTCAAACACCCTTGAGAGGTAGAAAGCAATAGTCTGAACCCCATTATACAGGTGAAGAAACTGAGGTGTGCCGGGTGAGCTTTTAATGATAGAGCCTGAGAAAAGCTAATTTACCTTTCCTCAATCAGCCTTCTGAGTGCCTGCATGCCTTCCTCATTAATGTGTTATATGTGTTAATACCCATTAACATTAAGTATTCATTTCAAAAGTTCCAGGAAATGTCTCTACTACTTTTGTAAGTGCATTATACCAACGACAACTAAATTGTCTAAATAGTTGGGCAATGATGCAGACTGCACTAAATGAATGTGTATGAATGTATATGCATGCTTGTTGACTCCATATGTATAATGACCACTATTTGGGGTTATGGAAGTTTCCTGAACACATTTGTGTTTTGAAAGACAAGAGCCCACTCCAATCTGCTGGCCTGAAGACTAAGCTGAAATGAAATCTCTTTGTGGGGGTCTCTCTTTTGATACCCTGACACTAGTTGAAGATGTTGGCATAAGCAGAGACAATACATGATGGAATCGAGACCTCAGTGAGAATCAGTGGCTGTCTGTCCTTGCATTTCTCAGTCTTGTCTTCAATTCCAGCTCAAGTAGTGTTCAAATGCACACTGGAAAGAGGTACAAGCTTCACTGGAAAGTGGGAGCTCTTGGCATAAATATCATGGGCACGTTCCCCAGTGTTCCCCCTCCTCCTTTGGTGCCAGACATTTTTTGAATGCTTATTTATTTATTTTGAGAGAGAGAGAGAGAGCACATTAGCAGAGTAGAGAAAGAGGTGGAGAGAGAATTCCAACCAGACTTTGCCCTGTCAGCGCAGAGCCTGACGTGGGGCTCAAGCCCACAAACCGAAAGATCATGACCTGAGATGAAGTCAAGAGTCAGATGCTTAATCAACTGAGTCATCCTAGAGCCCGGGTCCCAGCTTTTTAAAAATTAGAGAACTTAACCCTTGGAACTTGGACTTGTCAGGGGTAGGTTTAAAGCATGGTAATTGTATTGAACTTTAATAGAAATACTTAACTTACGACACTCCGTGGGTAGACCTGTTCAGGATTTTAGGTCTATGGAATTGATGGCACTCTTTCCACTGCTGGGAGAAGCAGCTCTTGGTGGCTTGCTTGTCAAGAGAAAGGTAGCTCATGATAAAGATAGCTAGGGACATCACAGATAATTGGGAAGAATGTAAAGGACACTGGAGAAAAGATATGAATTCAGCTGGTGTACATTTCTCGGATGATTATGCACCTGAAGATTCATCATTTGTCCCCCATCCTGTACCAAAACAATGAGAAGATCCCCTACCCCATCAGCCAGCAAAATGTCATTTATTCCCTCTTGCATCTTTTTTCCTCTTTTGAGCAGTTGGATACTATGTAATCAATATCACCTTTACTTTTACAGTTTGTTAAGGGTGAATCTCTATCTTCTCCTCCAAAGAAAGGAACTTGCCATCTTGCTTCTCTCTCAGTGTGGGGTGGGCGAGGGGTGGGGGGGTCTCTGAGCTCAGGGTGAACACTTGGAGCTCACTGCTTCATAAGAAAACCCACTCCACTTCTACTGATGGAAAAGTCTTTCTGATGGAAAGCCCAAATATGCTTCCCTGTCATTTCTACTCATTTGTTCCAGTTTGGTTTAAGGATCAATATAAGTTTCTTCTCTCTTTCAAGTGTTTAAAAGCAGCAGTGAGTTTCCCCTCTCCCTCCCAACCCCTCCAATCTCTCTTCAAATGTTTCAACAGGCCATTCTTTCATTACTTTTTCTAGAGTCAATTCTATGGTATGTTAAGCATTAATATAAGGAAAATAAAGGGCAGCACTTTTTAATTAAATATAGAGTTAAGTCACCAACTTAGACTCACACACAATTCCTCAGGAAGATCACAGAGGAATAACATGGGGATTGGAAAAGGACATCTAAGCTCTTTATAGCTAAGGAAGATGAAAGGAATATTTCCAGCAGGGTGGGGGCTAGAGATGGCCCAGGCTTAAAAAGACATTGGGTAACTGAGACTGACTTTAAACACTAGAGAATAAAAAGATTGGGGGAAAAAAGATAATTACGTCTTCCAACAATTACCCTGGCTATGAAGCAAAATTAGCATAGTCCTTTCTAATTTAAATGTGTTGAAAGTGGCTGAGCATGACAGCAGAAAATTACAAGGTTTACGACACAGGCTTTGGTTAAAGTGATAGCAATCAGATTATTGTAGCTCTTTTCTGCTGATAGCAATGATTACAAAGTTACCTATAAATATTAACTGTTTAATGCTAGGTGAGGCAAGTACATACAGAGTCTTTCCAGACGTCAAGTGGCTTTTGTGTATTTTGCTTTTACTTCATTTAATTTTGGGTAATTTTAATTCATCGCTCATAGGTTGAATTGCTTTTTGAGTTCCCTACGATTGTTTCTTTCCTCCCTCCCTCCCTTCCTTCTTTCCTTCTTTCTTTCCATTATTTTGGATCCAAGAGGAAAATGAGGAAGCCTTAGAGACCCAGTTAATTCTAAGCACTTTTCTTTTCCAACTTTACCCATTTCCTCATAGTCTCTATCTTATCCCAATGTATCGATTTCCAATTCAACTATGGCTTTATTTCCAAACAGACGTTCACCCACTTGCATAACCATCTTTAGTTTACACTGAAGTATAATTTGCTTAACTGCTGTGCCTTTAACACTGACCCATTTAGTTATCTGGCACTCTCTCCTGCCTCTTCCTAATTCTCTACTTTTATACAGGAGAATTCATTAGACCAATACTTTGTATATAACACACCCTCCCATCTACTCACACAATGTAAAATATACTTTTATTGAATATATTTTGCTTCAAGATTTGAAGTGACATGACAATTTTCTGTGTAGGCCATCAATACATAGGCTCACATTTGAAAGCAAGCATTAGTCAATGGTTAAAGGGTAGGTGGGCTGTGTAGGCACCTTAATTCAGAAGAGATTTAACCCAGAGTTTCTTCACCTTGGCACTATTAACATCCAGGTCCAGATAAATTTTGTGTTGCCAGGCTCTGTCCTGTGGTCTGAAAGACAATGGCAGCGTGCCTGGCCTCTACCCACTAGGTGCCAGTAACAACACCCCAATCTCCCATTGTGACAACCACAATGTCTCCAGTGTTTCCTCACGGGTTCCAATATCTAGGAGAAGGGGAGAGGAGAATCACCCTGGATGGGGACTCACTGATTTAACTCAATCAAAAAAAAAAAAAAAAAAAAAAAAAAGACTTCACTTGTGGAGAAAAGAAGTAACACACTGTCCTACATAGGATTAGTTTGTATGCCATACATACCGAGCTGTAGCAATAGGAATTTGTATTGATTGGAATCAATTAGAAAAATTCTGTTGAACTACTAGTAGTAGCAGAACAGGAAATAGAGTTTAAATAAGATGGAAGGTTACTTCTGTATTATGCCAGCAAAGTCTGGAAATAGGCCTTTCGTTGTTGGTCGGGGGCTCCACAGTCCTGTTAGGGGCCTGGGTTCCATATATGGCTTTTTTCTTTTCTGTTCTTTTCTTTTCTTTTCTATTCTTTTCTTTTCTTTTCTTTTCTTTTCTTTCGTTTCCTTTCCTTTCCTTTTTCTTTCTTTCTCTCTCTCTCCCTTCCTTCCTCTCCTTTCTTTCTTTCTTTCTTTCTTTCTTTCTTTCTTTCTTTCTTTCTTTCTTTCTTTCTTTCTTTCCTTTCTTTCTTTCTTTCTTTCTTTCTTTCTTTCTTTCTTTCTTTCTTTCTTTCTTTCCTTCCTTCCTTCCTTCCTTCCTTCCTTCCTTCCTTCTTTCTGCTTTATCATTCCTAAGAGCTTAACTTTCATTTTCATAATTCAGCTCCCAGATATTGGTTGGTCATCAAGCTAGTCCAGTTGCTCTATTTCTTTTTTTGTAAGTTTTTACTTAGTCATTTTGAGAAAGACAGAGAGAGAAGAAAGCAGGGAAAAAGGGAGAGAGAGAATCCCAAGCAGGCTCCACACTGTTAGTGCAGAGCCCAGAGCAGGGCTCTATCCCACCAACCATGAGAACACAACCTGAGCTGAAATCAAGAGTCAGACGCTTAACTGACGGAGCCACCCAGGTGCACCAAGGGTTGATCTATTTCTAAACTGGAACCAAGAACAATAATTTTCCAAGAAACTCCACAGTCACCTGGAAGTGGGAACGGAGGCTAGGCCTTCTTAGTTTCAGGTCGACTATTGTCAATATTTTGATAGAAAAAGAGAGATAGAGAATGTATTTTGATTTTACAACTGGCAGAGTTTCCCATTTATTCTTTTATATTGAGGCCAGAAGTTCCTAAATGTTTACTAAGTACTACACACTCTGCTTTGCACTGGAGACAACAAAATAAGAACTGAACTTTGCTATCTGGGAGCATATAATCTAGAGAGATAAAAAAAGTATTACATGATTAATTAACCAACTAGTGTATAAATTGCAGCTATTATAATTTTTTTTGAGAGAGAGAGAGAGACAGAGAGAGCATGTGCAAGGAAGAGACAGAGAGAGAGGGAGATACAGAATCCAAAGCAGGTCCAGGCTCTGAGCTGTTGGCACAGAGCCTGATGTGGGGCTTGAACTCAGGGACGGTGTGATCATGACCTTAGCTGAAGTCGGATGCTTAGCCATCTGAGCCACCTGGGTGCCCCAAATTGCAATTGTTATAAATGCTACAAAAACATAAGATGTTCTGAGTTTTTTAGGGGAAAAATGTTTTTTTTTTTTTAATTTCTTCAGTATATATAACTAGTTTCGCATGTAGTATGTGCTCACTAAACCTTTGGAGATAGATGTACTATATGATCTGAGAATCATCATGCTGATATTTATGTCAAGTGTCCTTATATGAATTTTTGAAATCAAAATAATAGCATAGCCATACAAGGCAATATCAGTCAACTTCCATTATATTTTAGTTTCATACACTGTTACTCTATATCCAAGTTGCAAAATATACTATCTTAAATAAAGTCCTGCAGAAATTCTATCTGCACATTAAGGGAATTTACCTCTAGTGATATTTGCAACAGAAAGGTCAAGGGCTCAACTATTTCATTTATTATTTCTGCAGTAAATGAAGAGGAATTTTGCTGACCAACTTTGCAACTTGGGTGGTTCCAAAAACAAAACTGAACTCATTTTTCCTCCAGAATCCTATTTTTATAATCCTGGTTTGCATTTGTATTCTGCTTCCTATATAAATAACTCTCTGCGGTGGGTGAACAATTTAACGTCATTTTATCGGAATCTACAAATCAATGCATTTGGAGAGTAAACAAATTCATTTCGGCCATATTAACCATACACATTACTCTGATTTGTGGGACGCTGATACTTCCCCACACCCAGACACAAACTTATCCAGAGACACATAAATAAGAGACTGTCAAAAATATCCCCATTATTATCTAGTATCATCCAGTCAGTTCAGAAAACAATAACAATTGAAATATGTCTGTGCTAGAAGACACCTTCATTTTATTGCCTTAAAAGATATTTCTCTATGGCTTTATTTTGCTACAAGAGAGCAATGGGCAAACTCAGGGATTTTCTATTTCTTTTGCGAACCTAAACTGATCAGCTTTCTTATAAGCATTGTGGAAGTGCACTCCCACACCAAGATTTCGTTTTTCGATTGCTACTGGAACATCATTACAAGAAAAGTCTTAAAGACTGAAAGTTTCTTAACATCAGAGTCATTACGCGGTTTAATCTCTAGATGTTAAATTGGTAACAAAGCTCATCTCTCGCAACAAAACAAAAACAGCCAAATGCATTTTAGCTCCAAAACACAATGTAAGTTAAAGAACTAATAAAGCTTCCTACTATTTAGAGTTAGAAAAAAATTTGTCTTGTGGACATTAAAATTTGTTCCTGTTTTACCACTCTTGAGAATCAACAATCTGAAGATATTTAGAAAATTACATGTGCAGTTCGACAAACATTACGTACTTAGTAATTAAGCATGTGTACCAACTGGAAGCCACATTATTAATAATAAAATGAGGAATAATTGGTTTAAGTTTGGCATGAATGTTATGAATACCTCTGAATGGATAAAGCATTGAAACAACTATTCACAACCACTGAATCTAATATGCTTCTGCTCATGTTACTTTGTTAATGGAGGAAAAATTGGGTGGGAATACTTTATTGTGTGTTATATGCATGATCTGATTGGTGTCTTGGCATTATGCGGTCTATACTATTAGTGCCAAGCTGGAAAAGGACAATCTGCCAGTATTTCACAGATTATGTTTGTATTTATATCACCTCTTTCTGCATTTTCCAGGGTTGGCCTTTTAGATGGAAGACGCTGTTGGTCAAATTTCAGGTCCAGATCCAGAGTGGAGGGGATGAGAGAGAGCCAATACATGGGTGCAGGGTTCAAGTAGATTATAGCTGCTGGAATGGTCATTTTTAAAGAAACACATTATTGGAAGTTTAAGTGAGGTTGCCTTAGAAGATATTTAACAGTTTGAGCTGATTTTCTATAATCTGTTTGATTTTACTTTCTTAAATGTGTATTCACTTATTTTGAGAGAGAGAACATGTGAGCACAAGACGCAGAGGAGCAGAGAGGGAGGGAAAGAAAGAATATCAAGCAGGCTCTCTGTCAGCTCACAGCCTGACACAGGGCTTGATCCCATGAACCATGAGATCATGACCTGAGTCAAAGTCAAGAAGAGTTGGACGCTTAACCACCAGAGCCACTCAAGAGCCCCTTGAAATGATTTTTTAAAGCTTTGTCATATTTCCTTCTCTGAATTCTCAAGATCATTCTTTAACACTCAATTTTTCTTTTAAGCAACTCTACTAATCTGTTCCATTCCAATGCAATTTGAGGATTTAAGCATTTTGCAAATACTGAAAAATATAGACATTTGAGATGATTTCAGTTTATTTGTAAAGATATTAAACTTTAAGACACTTTTTATTTTAGCACAGTTTTAGATTTTCAGAATTATTTTGAAGGTAGTACAGATTATCCCACACCCAGTTTTCCTATTACTAACATCTTACACTGATATGGTGTATTAGTCACAATTAATAAGCCAATATTGATACATTATTTTTTTTAATTTTTAATGTTTATGTATTTTGAGAGAGAGAGAGAGAGCGTGCACAAGACTGAGCAGGGGAGGAGAAGAGAGAGAGGGAGAGAGAAAATGCAAGCAGTCCCCGTGCTTTCAGTGCAGAGTGCAATGTGGGCTTCGAACTTAAAAACTGTGAGATCATGACCTGAGTCAAACCAAGAGTTGGATGCCTAACCGACTGAGTCACCCAGGTGCCCCTTATTATTATTAAGCAAAGATTATACTCAGTTCAGATTTCCTCAATTTTCCCCCTAATGTCCTTGTTCTGGTTGAGGAACCCGCTCAGGACACTCTGACATTTAGCTGCCTTATCTCCATAGGCTCCTTTTGGTTGAGACAGCTGCTCAGACTTTCTTTGCTTTTGATGACCTTGAAAGTTTGAAGGGATACTGGCCAGCTATTTTGTAGAATTTTTTGTAATTGAGATTTGTGTGATTTTTGTTGTTGTTGTTCTTGTTATTCTCATTATTTGACTGAGGTGGTATGATTTGGGCCGGAGGAACACAGAGGTCAAGTGCCATTCTCATCAGACTGTAGCAATATGCCTTTTTGCTGTTTTTAACCTTGGTCACCAGGCTGAGGTAGTGTCTGTCAGGACTCTCCACTGTAAAGTCCCTCATTTTCCACCCTTTCTTTACTAGGCTAATGGAAGAAGGACAAAGCAGTATGCTCCCCATCTTGATGATAAAGTATTTGCACACATCATTTGGAATGCTTCTCCGTAAGAGGAGTGTCTATTGTACCCCATTTATTTATTTACTTCTTCAATAATAATATTGACATGTGCGCATGGATGCTCATTTTATACTTGCGTTATAATCTGATAGTACTTTCACTTTTGTTGTTGGTCATAGTATTCCAGTTTTGACCACTGGGCTCTCTTTCTAACTCTTGTGTTCTTTTGACATAGTCTTATCAATGTGGGAGTGTTTTTTGAGTTCTTCTTCTTTTTTCAAAAAAAAAAGTTTATTTATTTATTTTGAGAGAGAGAATGAACACCAGCGGGGCAGGTCAGAGAGAGAGAGGGAGATGGGGAGAATCCCAAGCAGGCTCTGCACTGTCAACAAAGAGCCCAATGGGGGGCTCAGGCCCATGAACAGTCAGATCATGAACTGAGCCAAAGTCAAGAGATGGACATGGAACCGACTGAGCCACCCAGGTGCCCGGAGTTCTTCTTTTCTAACACTACAGGTTCATCTTGTATTTCTCTTTTGTTCTCAAATCAGGCATTTCTCCAAGGAACCCTGGCCCCTGGCTCCTTTCCTTGGAGAACTGTTTTGTTTTGCTTTGTTTTGTTTTCTTTTTGAGAATGGGATCAAAAACCAAAACCTGGGTGCTCTGGGTCCTAGGATGTTTGAAACATTGCTTTACATATTAGTGTAAAATAAGAACTTGATGCAGTGTAACCATAGCAGGTACATCGTCATTAATGATTGCCTTGTGCTTCTTATCTTAATATTTGCCTAAAGCGTACGATATAAAATGGTGGTAAATCGTCCCATTAAAGACTCTGTTTTGCCTCTCCTTTTTTCTTATTGTTTAAAATATCTTCACTTTCATAAAACCAATGGGAGGAATTGGGACAGGGGTGAATTAAAGGAACATAGTGGAAACAGCCTCACAGTAGCCACGAGGCAGAGGTTTTCTCCCAACGTCCTCATTCAGCTTTTATAACAAATTCTTCAGAAGATGAGTGTTCTAGGGCCTCACACTGATTGCATTCTGAAAGCGAACAATAACTACATTGTAAGAGGCGTGCGGAAGAGCTACCACATATGTCTCCTAAGAATATACACATATTCACACATGAATATATTAAGTAATGCATTCAGCAAATATGGATGTGCCCCCTATGGATAATTTACAGAAAGTGCGTGCATGCGTGTGTGCGTGCGTGTGTGTGTGTGTGTGTTCTGCCCATACACATACAGTTTGAGGAATCACAAATCCATGATCTTTGTTTTTCTTACTGTTCATTTTGTCACTGATTTTTATGCATGTGCTCATTTATGTTGCTTAGGGGGAGAGAAGGCTGTACATAAAAACAGATTATCTTTTAGAGCACTCCAGGGTTAGTTTCATTCTCCCCTCTTCTTTTTATGAAGAAAATGATAGGAAACATAAACCGGCGCCCTTAAAGAAGAAAACGCATGAAATGAAACAAGTAAGCTTTCAAAAATACGCAAAACACGACAGGCAGCCCTCCAGCTTAGCGGGAGGGCTGGGGTCAAAATATGCACTGCGTATACGCCGCCCGGTATATCTTTGGCACTTAAAAAAAAAAAAAAAAAAGATAAAAGTGGTCTTGAAAGTGAATGAAGTTGACTCTCAAAAAAGTGGGTTTTAGATGTTGAATATTTAATTCGCTGATAAAAGGGCCCTGATTTCCTGCACACGGCTGCCATAAAAAAAAAAAAAAAAAAAAAGCACATCTTAAAAGAGAAGCAATGAGCAGAAACTGACCTTTCTGTGAGCAAAGCAGATGAGAGAAGGTATTTGGCTAATCCCAGCCGTCTCTGATTGGCCAGACAGCACCGTGTTGAAAATGTCTCCATCTGGGCTAATCTGTTCTCAGTTGGATGAGCGGAGGCCTTCAGAGTTAACCTGACATTTAACAATAATTACCCTTTCGAATGACCCCGGCCCAATCGCCTCCTCTCTTAGAAATCTCTTTTTTTGTGTGTGTTCCTAAACCTCTTGACTTTTGTGTTAGAGATAGGGAAAAAAAAAAAAAGATGAGACGATATTGCTTGTGTGTGTAAACATGCAGAAATGGGGGGTTGTGTGTTTTTACAGATCTATACATTATATACAAATACTTCTCTAATACTACACATGATAACTAAGGATCTCTGACCGATAATGGGGCCTGATTTAATGACTCCATTTTACTGTCCTATGTGGCGCCTTTTATCAATTCTGCCTGTTTATCAATGCCTTGTGGTAAATAAAAAAAAAAAAAAAAGACTAGGCAGGGGGCATAATATCACCAATTAAAGTGGGACAGAATTTGTTTAGTGGCTATTTTATAAAAGTCAAAGTTCCAATCTGGCCTTGCTCCAGCACTTGAATGTCCCTTATCAGACACCGGGAGAAATGGTGCATGAAAAGAGGTGCAGATAGAAAAACGAAGTTCAAGGGTCATGGAGGCTAACTGTAGATGAAATGTGGCCATTTCTTTTTACCTGAGGCT
Organism: Hyaena hyaena; assembly: GCF_003009895.1. NCBI lineage: Eukaryota > Metazoa > Chordata > Mammalia > Carnivora > Hyaenidae > Hyaena > Hyaena hyaena. The sequence continues at coordinate 1,571,333 of NW_024080939.1, forward strand.
GGCTTCATCTTTTCTTAGAAAGGTCATTGTGATAAAAACAAAAACACATCTTGGAAAGAAAATCCATTCTGGGTTTTTTTTTTTTTTTTGCTTAAAAAAATAATAAAAAAAAAAAAAGCCTTTCCCAGTTTACACCTGCATTTTTCCAGAGCATCCCTATCTATGGGCCATCCCGAGATAAGGTGGTTTCTAACCCTAATATTCAGTAAGGAGCTTCCATAAGGCTGAAGGTTTGAATTGGATAGACACCAGGAAGTTCAAGTACTTGCTGTCACCCTGTCCGAAACAAAGGGGTTGGTTAGCTCGGTGAAAGTGAGGTGGAAATTCCACAAGCAAAATTTCCTTTAAGCTTTGTGTTATTTTGCATTTTTTTTTTTTTGGTTCACTTTCAATACCAAGAGAATAATTTCTTTTCAGATATGGCTCCCTACTTCCTCTGTAACCAAGAGAAAGCTAATATGAAAATACATGTAAGCATAATATACTTATGTAAGAAACTACATCCAGTAGTCTGGCTCCTTCCGTGGATTTTCTCTTGAGCTGATTCTTCAGGCCCACGCAGGGAGGTTGGGGGGAGCAAGCACACAGCCTGGTGTCTGCTACATGCTGGCCAGTTCCCTACAGCCTCCCTCCCAGGGTCTCAGGCCCACTTGTTTATAATCTGGGAACTTCTTTCCTTGAAAGAACCCCCCAGACCCTTCCATCACTCTGCCTACCTACTTTCTAGGGTTTGAATTGACTTGGCCGGTTGTTTTCTTTCATAGCCCAAATCCTAATGATGGTCACCACTAGCCAACCTCCTAGGGCTCTTGCCGTGGCCTGACTTTCATTAGCTACATCCTGAACTGGACAAACAGAGGATTATGTTACAATTCTGAAGGGGGGAAAAATAAGTCACGCCAAAATGTGCTGCTTTGGTATATTGACTGTTTTGAGCTCTAGGTGCTTGAAAACCAACAATTGTGAGGAGAGGCTTTCTCTGAACTCCCTGTAGGTGCCTAATGATAAATCCTCCAAAAGAACATCAAAATTGTCATAATTCCCCTCCCTGGGAGTTTCAGCAAGCAGGAAAGATGGATTGTTATCACAGGAGAGGAGACCAGAAGTCAACACCATACCCAGACCAACTTTGTCACAACCATTATACCTCCCATCTATTCTTTTAAGTCTTGTTCATCTTTCTGAACAATCACCTTTCCCCCAAATCCTTACTCTCCCTTAAGAGGCCAACCTCCCCTTTCCACTCTCCCTACAAGAAGATTTTTAATCCCAAATTCTTAAGTCAGTTTTTTGAGTTACTCATTTTTCCTGGGCATCTCCTTTCTGTAAATGAGATATACATTTCTACTAAACTTCTGCTCATTTTCACCTTGTAATCTGTTTTTGATTATAGGGGGTCCCAGCTATGAATTCAGAAGGGTAGAAGAAAAATTATTTTTTCTCCCCCACCATCCCATTCTTCATAATAATTAGACTCTGTCTAATTATCGAAAGATTTTTCCTCCATGTATAGTCACTTCAAAACTAAGAAGTATTACTCTGGTTTCTCTTCAGATTGCATAAGTCTTTCACCTTTTACAAAAATAAGAAGTATTATTTCACCTTTCTTCTAGGGTCAGCCCCCAAGAACATTGCAAACCCTCAATAAAGAGGCAGTAGTAGTAGTAGTATCATTAACCAATCACTATTCGTATAATGGGAATTCTTTTGTGTAAGTGGTGTCCAAAAGTGTCTCTTTGGCATGCTCAGAATCTTCATTACCTCAAAGTTTAACTTGCAAATAAATCATTTTAGTTCAGTAGGAGATGCTGGCAAACTTCACTGGCTATATTGTAACAATTGGATGATTGTCAAAGTGCAAAATATATTTGCTACATTGGCCTTACCATATGACTCCTCAAATTCTCCACTTCCTGAATAATAAGAGAAAAATGTACTTACGGTTATTACCTACACAACAAAATCTTTCTTCATTCAAAAAACAATGTTTTAAATATCTGGGCTTTTTAATATAATAAATTATGCCTATTGGAGAAAGTTTGGAAAAAATTGAAAAGTTAAAGGAAGGATGAAAGTCATTTAGTTGGTACCATTTCTTCCTGCCTCTAAAAAAATGGTAGAGTAGTGATAGGTAAATCATATTAAATTTCACTGGGAATTGACTAAAAGCCAGAGCAAATTTTTTCAGAGACGATTTCATTTAATTCCCTCAAACAATTTGATTCAGGAGGTATTATTGGTTTTGATTTTTAGATTCAACAAACACATTTAAAGAAGTCATGGAATTTGTGTGAGGCAGTGTCTCAACCTCAGCCATATTGACATTTTGAGCTAAGGAATCCTTCATTGTGGGGACTGCTCAGTGCATTATGGGATGTTAAGCGGCCTTTCTAGCCCACTAGATGCCACGATCATTTTCTCCCCAGCTATGACAATAAAAACATCCCTATGTATTGTCAAATGCCCCCTCCACAGCAAAATCGTCCCTCGTTGAGAAACACTGATTCAAGGTCATCCTTATGGATATGGACAGGAATAAGAACCCATTATATCCCTCTTTGCAGCTGTGATCCTATTCCAAATATATTTCACTTTTTTTCCCCTATTTTGATATAGGCAGTAACTGGCTTTATCATTGCCCTTTTATCCCACGTTCCTTATTTGGATAATACAAATAATGCTTTAATGATTCTCTTTACACATAATCTTGTTTTCTTCTATCTTTATGATTTTCCTTATGGTATGTCTCCCAAGCTGAAATTTCTGAGTCCCAATGTGTGAAATTTGTAAGATTTTTGATATGCACTCCCATAGTAGTTGAATCAACTTATTTTCCAACCAGTCTTGTATGAGAGTGTCTTCTCTCTGCCCCTGCCTCACCACGTTTACTTGAGGTTTGTAAATTGTCGGTCTTAAAATTGTGTGGCCCTTAAACATCCAAGATGGGTTAAAATGTCCCTTGAGAAATAAAAGTACGTGTGTCACCATTAATGTCGTTAGTGCAATAACTTTTACGTAAAATACAGCAATTAGTCCCAACTAGAGCTAGCCTACTAATACTTACTGAAGGTCCTTGCCCTTCTGAATCCCACTAGCCATCCACAATACCCCAGGGGAAGCTCTACCCCATTAAGCAATTTTTTATTAACACTTCTGAGATGAGTCATTATCTTCTGTATCGTGGTGAAATCCACTGATATCCATTCTCTCCACGGGACCCCAAGAGCTAACACCTGTCATTTCATCAAAGAAAGGAGAGTAAAGGAAGCATATCTTATATATTTGCTTGACTCAGGGTTGTGCTGCTTTATATATATCTCATTTAACCTACATGGAAAGTGTCATTATTTTGCATTTTGAGATTTAGCATGAGTTATTTATCCATATTCACAGAAAGCTGTAACACTTAATATTTTAAACTAAACCTTGGCTGTTTGGACTTCTACCAGATTAGTAGATATCAAAACCATCTCCTCTGATAAAAGCCTTAAAGCTTCCAGATACCCTGAAGATATTTCTATAAGCAGCAGCACAAGGCACACGTGAGGACTTGCTAGAATTGCCAATCTGATTCTCTGGGAGTGGGGTCCAGCCTCCCTGTGACAAGCCCTCCAAGTGATTCTGCAGCATGCTCAGGTTCTCTGCCACTGCTATCCCAAATGAATCCCCATTCTACCCCCATGCTCCACCGTGCTCAGTGATATCTGCACCTGAATATAATTTGTGGAAGGACCAGGTGTCATATAAAAAATATCGAAGGTAAGAAGGGTGTTTCTGCTTTTACCCTGACATCACAAAAAGAAATCTATGTTTTTGCATTTCTCCGGTTTTCCTCTTTGCTTACTCTCCACCCAATTTGGAGCTTACCTTCTGTCTTCTTACACCTCTTCCTATATTCCCCCCTATTGTCAAGCTTCATTTCCACAAGACTCTTGCCTGGCCTGAGGCTGAAAAGAAGGATGCCTCAGGGCCAATAATTCTAATTCTGCTTTTTCACTGACCACCCTTGCATTGAAATGACAGTCATCAATTGTGGTGACCTGTGTTTCCTGTATGAGTTTTTCTATACTGTTTCAGAACCACCATATAGCCTGATCATACTTATCGAGCTTTTTTTGTTTCAGCTGACTACCTTCCCCAAACTGTACTGAAGTTTCCAAAAAGAGATCTCTTCAGACCACTGCGTTTTCCACTTTCACAGTCAATTAGTAATGGCTGCCAGAGTTGGTCAGGGCAGAAGAATTGGAGCACTGCCCTTGAGAAAATGCCACGATGAGATATTGCTGTGAAGCCCACGTCGTCAAAGGTAATAAGATAACAGGAGGCATTCTTATTTAAGCAAAAGCATGGGATGACAGGTATGAAACCTACTTAGACATACATATCTTTACCATGGACTTTAGCAACTGGCCTAATGAAAATGAAATAAACAGCACAACCTGGAAATATTTGAGACTGGGAAATTCATTCAGTACAGGTCACGAAGTCCGCATTCATACACTAATTCTACTCGGGTCCTACATTTCAAACAAGGTGTCGTAATCACTCATTACAAACCATCTATGAGGTTCTTTGACAAGTCATAAGTGTGGCCTTTCTCTCAGAGTATTTTAGGGTCTTACTTCACTCTTGGGGGCTACTCAGAGAACCCCGATAGGCCAATAAACTATCCCTTCTGCACAATACTTAGCCACAATCTATATAGCAAAAACACGTGCATTAGTGACTCATCTCTACTGTGCTATTTTCTCTGTGGCATAATAAAAGTAGTTAATTAGATCACACCAGAATGCCTATCAGGAAACTGCAGAAGTAGAAATGGCCCCTTTTAAAGCTATGGAGCAGAGACAAAGCTCCGTGTGAAATTCTTCTGAAATGAACGCCGTGTCTCTTCAGAAAAAACTTACCTGCATCCATTCTTTTCATCTTCACCCCCACCCTGGTTTATTTTTTAAGTCACCCAGACCTTCTCTCCTCGTAATGTCATAATCAGCAGGCTGAAAGCAAGGTGGCTGATAATTGTTCTTTATGTTGCTCTTTGTTTAGTATCTGATTCAATACATCTGTGTGGACACCATTCCATCACCTTCTTAGTAACAGAGGTGAAAAAAATCAATGGCAATCAGATTACCTTGTTAACAGAAAGGCTAAAGGGCCAGTGTGTTAAGTTCACAGTGCATCACCTTTCATTTAAAACATTTCAGTTTTTTTAATTATTTATCTTTATTATTATTTATAGCACCCAGCCCCCAGCGTTTCCTAACACAGAGTACGGCTTTGCATTTGTCTTCTGCAGAACCAAGCATTCCTGCCACATCACAGACCAGGTTGGGGACTTCTCGTCCGGGTCCGATTAAAAGCTCGCAGCGAAGCTACTGCTGCCATTTCTCACAAAGTGCTTTGGACCAGTCCCGAAGGACTCTCTGCTTGCGAGGCTGATTTTGCGATCCGAGTTGTCATAGGATATCGTATCTACTGTCGTGTTTGTTATTTACTGTTGTTCCTTATTAAGATCACTGCTTGTACCCGCAGGAGCAATGTGCCCTGAACTGGAGAAGGAGCATTATAATGTGCCCCAAGAACCAAAGCTCTCAGCAGTGAGCTTTCCGATGAAAGACGAAATATGGGGCTGGGAAGCCCCAAAACAATAGGAACGGATGCAGGTTAGTTATGCACAGAGGCTTAGGTGATCCCTGCAAGCGGAAGTGTTTGAAGAAAGGGCGGGCATGGGGAAGGTTTTTGCAAGCAGAAAGGGACGACGTGTTGTTGCAAATATTTTATGGTTTGAGCTTAATGGATAATTCAACAACATTAAAAAAAAAAACAAAAACAAACAAACAAAAAAAAAAACAAAGGCAGCATTGAACTCCAAACTCTAAAATGAACGAAAAGACCTAAAAGGCATGTAACAGGAGGACAGGTCCATTTTAATTGGTTAAAGATCTCATGTTATGGGGTAGGACTCCCGCTTACCCTTCCTTACAGTAAAACGGGTCAAATGTCAGCTGCCTGTGCTCAATTAGGAGACCTGCAGGTGTCCACGTGGGTTCCGTGAGCTTGAGCCTCAGCATCCTTGGGGTCTCACAGGCTCTCAGGAACCTCTAGGACCATGAACGTGGCCTGAGTGTCAGGAGGCAAAGCCCTCAAGTGAGCTGAAGTTAAGATGGCTCTGGGGGTGGGTCTGAGTAGGAAACTGATTCCCTTGTGGACTTTGTTTTCTTTTGTGTTGTGTTGTGTTTGGGGAACCCAAATCAAACTCAGATTGTAGGTGGCAGTCATGCTAAATATTCAGATTTTGGACCAAACTCAGCAGATTGGCTGCAAGGTCAACAGGCGGGCAGACGTTTCAGTAACATTTAATCACTGGTAATGCTTGGTAATAACTGGTTAACCTTTGTTTTCCGAGATCCATGAAATTTAGAAACTTCATTCCTCTGACTTCACAATACGCTCAATGACGTTTCCACCAGAATTCCCTTTTTCTCAATGGAATTGGAAGATTGGAAGCTCATACCATGTTAACTATGAGTGGTGAAGTCTGAGTTTGAACTCAGGTTCGTTTGACTTAGTGGCTAATTTGTACCACCCCACTGTCGGTTCTTAGAGTGTGGTCCCTGGACTGATAGCATAGCATCCACATCCCCTGGGAGCTTGTTAGAAATGCACATTCTCGTATGGGAAACGTTGTACCAGTAGGTACAAATGATTAGCCTCAGCTTTTCAGAGAAGCATGCTTTCCCCAGTGGAGCCTTTAGGTTACCCCAGACCTACTGAACCAGAATCTCTGGGCACGGGGTCCAACAGTCTGTGTTTTAATAAGACCTCCCACTGGTTCCACTGAGCACGGAAATGTCTGAACCACACACTCCATCAGGAGTCTCCCAACAAGAAGGCTGCTCATGTCTTCACTGGCATTACAAAGTCCAGAGCAATTTGGATGCCTCGGTAGAAGATATTTTGATACCATGTGATTAAGCACAGTTCTTTACTGTACAGTGAAACATTATGAAGTCATATATAGATTAGATAGATTAGATAAAGTGCCCATAAGATAAGCAACCTGTGGTTTTTATCTCAGAGCACTGAAAAGCTATTGTTTCCAAGACAGCTCTTGCCTGGCCCTATATACCAGATTTCTAGAGTGACTTTTCTGCAGTAAATCATAAATGCTCAAAAGACTTTTTGATGAATTTATTATTTTCTTTTGACGTTTTAAAGTGTTTATTCATTACTTTTGAAGGGGAGAGAGAGAGAGAGAGAGAGAGAGATGCAGCATGAACAGGGCAGGAACAGAGAGGGAGGCACAGAATCCAAAGCAGGCTCCAGACTCTGAGCTGTCAGCACAGAGCCCGACGCGGGGCTCAAACCCATGAATTGTGAGATCATGACCTGAGCCAAAGTCAGACACTTAACTGACTGAGCCACCCAGGCGCCCCTGTTATTTTCTTTTAAATGTAAGTCATGCAATTACTGGTCAGTGCTCCTCAAACTATCAGAAATTAAAAGAAGATATTATTTAAAAAATGGAATAATCCAATCCGGGGTTGGATTCTGGTCCAAGAAAGGTCATGAACACCCACTGCGTTTTTCTTAATGCTCAGATTTTCCCATCTTTGGGTCCTGTTGATATAATCTCAATGATCTTGGATAATTTCCTTGCTTTCTGCGAAACCAACTTTGTTTTGCTGCATATATAATTCTTTTCTTCTCCATCTTTGCTACTTATGTATTTTGGCTTTGATAATGATTTTCATTTCAATTTTATCTAGGTTTTACTGTAACACATCTGTACTATAAATAAACAACATGTACATATAAAGACATTCTGAACCAACAACTCTCTTTAGTCATCATTTTGACACTAGATAGTAGAGATGTTTGTAAAATATGCAGACCCTTTGGTAGAGAAGATATATTTCTGAAAACCTAACCTGGGTAAATACCCATGAATTTGTATATAACCCGTGTGTACAATACGGCAGTGTTATTTTCCAAAACAAAACAAAACGAACAAAAAAACCCAAACAAAACAAGATTAAAAACAAAGTTTTTAAAAAGGTAGTAAAAACAAAAACTGAAGCCTATTGTGCTAAACCCAATAAAATAGGATGAATAAGGTGAATACCATGTAGCCTTTAAATATTAAATAGATAAATAGTTTGGCATCTTGAAAAAATACTTCCACAATTAAGTGTGGAAAAACCCAACATGAAGTTTTACAGAGACTGTGATTACAATTATAAAAAACGGGCCTATGATAAAGATATCACAGCTGAGAAACACAAAGGAATAATGATTGTGTTGAGGGGTTAAAGATTCTATAAAAATATTTTTTCTTGGCTATCATCATGCTATTGTATTACTTTTATAATTAAAAAAAATTACTTAAACCATTCAAAACAACCCTGGAATCAGAACAGTTGAAATCTATTGATTAGCTCTTTATTACATTTGTTCATTACTTTGGGTCATCTGTGAATATTACCTCATTTAAAGGAAAAATAAAAAAGAGTAATCTGATCCCTTTTAAAAGCACTCTGTTGACTTGCCTTGCACGTTGCCTCCTGGCTTTCTTCCTTCTGAGCCCCTCATTCACCGAAAGTACTTACACTGTCCGCAAGGTGTGCCTTTCTTTGATTCCATTTGTCTGGACAAATATTGCAGAAAAACAGTGCTACTATTGGCTACTATTCTGTTCCATTCTACTATTCTGTTCTGTTGGCTTCAGATACCTACACATGAGAGAATGGATAAAACGAAACAAGGTTGTACTTTTCACTGATGCTGGTTAAATGTGCCTAGATAGAGATAAATACACGGCTAGTTTTAAAATCCATTGAAGCAATCAATCTTTATGTTCAGATCATCTTTCCAGACAACAGAATCTATATCTCAAATCAAGATCACGCTATATAAATTCATATGTAGGTGTTATATACATTTTGATGCTAAGTCCCACGTGCCTTTTATTTTGCATCTCAAATATGGCTTGAACTTAACTGCTAATGAAAGCATGACCATGCAATCTTGCAGGTCTGTACCTCACACAATCCTGTCGTTTCTTTCCCGTCATTCCGCATGACAGAAAAATACCAGGTTCTCTGCAGGAAGTTTGGAGTGTGAAGCCTGTTTGGATACTCATGTGTGAAGTCAGGGGGCCTCAACTATGTCCCAATTTCTTGATTTCTTCAGGTAAAAAGAAATGAGTTTCAAGGCCTTGCCTGTTTGGGGTACACCTTTGAGATCCCAGTAGAAAAAGAAAACAAAAAAAGTGTGAAAGACAGATATAAGGAGCCACTTTCCTAGTTAAACTCATGAAAGTGGAATTTTGTTTTAAATTGTTTCTCTGTTTCCCTTTTCCGTAACTTTTTTTTTCCATTTTTACCTTTGGTTAATTTCTGAACTCCGCCACTCTTTTAGAGTTTCTAAGGGTGGGAAGGGGGACCTGTGGGAATTACATGACACCTCTCACCTTACCCTGTAGATTCAATGACGCACTGACAATGAGAAGAGAGAACAAAGAAGCTGTGATTCATGTTTACGAGCTTACAAGCCATGACATCTCCTACGTTCTCGAAGGGTCACATCTGCCTTCAGATCTCAGAGTTGTCACCCATAGTCGTGTACTTGTTGTAACTGCTTCCATTGATCAAGGAAAATGATGAAATTGTATCAGGTTTTATTGTGCTGTCACTGCCCAGATCTTACTTATATATCCTTTTTCTTTTCTTCTTTCTTTTTAAAGTTTACTTATTTCTTTTGAGAAGGAGAGAGAAGAAGAGAGAGAACATAAGCAAGGGAAAAGCAGAGACAGAGGGAGAGAAAGAATGTGAAGCAGGATCTACGTTGCCAGCACAGAACCTGATGTGGGCCTTGATCCCATGAACTGTGAGATCATGACCTCTGCTGAGATCAAAGGTCAGAAGCTTAACGTACTGAACCACCCAGGCACCCCTTGTACGTCCTTTTCTCTAGTAAAAGGACTAGGCTGCACATATACCTCACCCGTAGAATTTAGTCATCCCATGCTGAAACAATTCGCTGTTTTACTTCTCTCTCTTTGCTTTTAGTTCCTTGAAAGCTGGGACTTGTGTTTTGTCTTTCTGGTTTTCTTTTTTCGAGTATACAATCCCAGAACCCAGTATGGCTTCCAGCTGATCTCAAATACCTGAGAAATATTTGCGCAAAGCCTTTTGAGGAAGCAGTTGACCACCTTGATTGGAACAAAAAGTACTGGGTATACATTAAAGACTGGGGAAGATAGGAGAAGGTCTTAAATAGATGTTTACATTCTTCAGACTTTATCCCAAAGCAATAAATATTTATTGAGGGTGATGTGTGGAGTGTTTGAGAAAGACTAATCAGGTGGAAAGCAGTATGAGCCCTGGACGAGGAAAGAAGACGGAAGATAGTGCACAAATTAATCGACCCCTCAACTGCAGTTGCGGAAGTCAGAGGAAGAGAAAGGGAACTTTACCAAGGAAATGTCAAAATACCAGTGGGTCCATCTTTAAATATCAATCATTTGTTTGCAGGTGCTATTGTAAGATTTTAAAGGCTGAGACTACTGTGTTAAGTTTTGGTGCACTAAAATTGATCTAAGTTCTAGAGATCTTGAAGAGCTATACATCAGTATGGGGTAAAGAGGTTAATTATTTAGTGGAAAAAGCTGTTCAAGCAAGAATTTGTTATTAGTGACACAGTTGCCTTTATCAAAAGCCATATTGATTAGATAAGTTTGGTGTTGATCCAAATGATAACATTTTGATGAAATGAATTAGGTATATACTTTGGTATTGTTAACTGAAAAAAAAATTATATCAATCATCCCATCAACATCTGGTACTTTCTCTGTCTACTAAGCAGAAGTATTTTTGAATGTTTATTTAGCAAGGAAATAAATTAAATGTATTAAATCCCAAAGGAAAACAAGATACAGGAGAGGAAGAAAAAAAAGAGGCAAATGATTGATTACATTTAACAGGGCCTTCATTTTTCATTCATGGATGTATGTTTAAGTATCCTTCAGTTTTAACTGAGTTTCAGGTTGAATCACATGTAACTACTAGGAACCTCTTCACCACAGAATCCCACGGCTGGAGTCATTTCAATTAATTAAGTGTTACAGAGGTTAGTAACGATTTTAGGCTGCACAATGAAATTATTTCATGAAGTGGCAAGTTTCTCATGTGTTTTCTCTTCCTTCCTCTGGATCATGGCAGGCAGCAATTGAATTTTGTCCATAGATTAGAAAGAGCCTTATCCAGGGAATGACTTCAAAGAAAAATCCAATGCCTGTGTAAGGAAGAAAAATAAATAAACAATCACATATAATCAAAAGTACTTCACTCCCATTTGAGAGGTTCTTACAGTTTTCTGAAGTTAAGTTAAATGAGAGACAGCATTATAAAGTTTCCCATCATTCTAAAGTTTATAAAATATTGAAGAAATTCAGCTTCTTGTTCAATTCTTAATACCTAATGTAAAAAAGTAATAAAATGCAGACAAACTAAGAAAAATATATCTTAAATAATCAATAAATATATATTGAAATCATTAGCACTATGCTAATTGTAATTAAGAATAGTTGAAGGGTGCCCAGGTGGCTCAGTTAGTTGAGCGTCAGACTTCGGCTCAGGTCATGATCTCACGGCTCATGGGTTTGAACCCTGTGTTGGGCTCTGTGCTGACAGCTTAGAGCCTGGAAACTGCTTCAGATTCTGTGTCTCCCTCTCTCTCTGCCCTTGCCCCATTCATGCACTGTCTGTGTGTCTCTCTCTCAAGAATAAATAAATGTTAAAAATTTTTTTTCAGAAAAGAATAGTTGAAATACTGTGATCTTATACTCAGGTGCTTTATAACCTTATTCTCTACTCAAGATGTAGACAAAGGCAATATTTAAAAATAACGGCAACATAAAATAAAGCAACAACTTACACAGTGGAAGAGAGGAATATGAAAGATATTTTAAAAATTAAAATTAATCAATGCTTACCTTGTAATACACCTTGTGTTAACAATTCTAACTAAAAACGTCATTGTTTTTTCTACCGAAAAGGTAATAACAAAAAAATTGTTACATTTGCTAAAACTGAGAAAACACACGTGGAATAAAAGAAATGAAAATCTTCTGTAAATTGACTATCTATTAACTGACATTAAAATTTTAACATATGGCATTTCTTCCAGAATTTCCTATGATAATGGCCTATCAATATATATTGATCTTACCATGTAAGCAATTTAACTGAATTTTTCACTTAACATCATGAGCACTTTTCCATGTCATTAAATATTTTTTCTGTAACATTATTGTAAATCTCTAAAACATCCCACTTTATGGACATGCCATTGCTTATTTAATTAATCTTTTAGTCACTCTTAAGTTATCTCATTTAATTTTAGCAATCTTTGATTTTAAAAGAAACTTTCCCACCTCATGTCTCTATACTATAATATTATGTTTATTTACTATATTAAATTACTATCTTATATATACAGAAACTTACTAAATCAGCAACTCAAAATTAGCATTGTGCCTGAAATACTTCTGAAGAAACATAAAGTATTGTCATGTGACCCTAAATTCCTGGAAAATGTTACCTGCATGCTAGCCATTCTCTTAATGTGATGCATATGGTAGAATCAATAAGTATTTATAGTTGATCACAAAATTTTATACCAAGCACATACATGTTCTTTGTGCCTGCACACAGGGAATAAAGGAAGAGAGGTTTGTCTCAATCAATGTACTAACTTGCAAGCTAGGTAAACAATAAGAAAAGTAGAGAATTAGAACTAGGGCAAGTAAGTGTTTTACTCTGAAAGCTAAAGAGATAAATGACAAAGAAAGAAAGAAGTAAATTGGTTCAAACACATGGAGATTAAAGACAGGACACTGTATTTGATGAAATTCCATAAAAGAGGATAGTGATTAATTAAAGCCAGAGAAAAGGAGACGTAACAGGGTAATAGTGTTTCAATAGAAACATTATTATAAGTTATGCTAGAGGAGAAGGTAAGCAAGGACTTCTGTTTTTAACTGAGAGAGTAACAGAAAACAGATTTGCTCTCTTGTCCGAGACAACCAAAAAATCCAGACAAAACAGACAAAAGAATGGTTTCCATGATATCGGATGCCAGACAGAAAAATAGCAGTGACTGAGAGAAGCGAAAGAAAGCGTGATGAAACTTATGACTTCCTCAGCTCACTGCCTTGAGGAAGTTTCCGGGCTATGGAAGAAAGGAGGGATCCCAGGCAGGCAGAACATGGCCATCTTTCCAAGCTGAGGACATAGAGATGAAGGTCTGGAGAGGCTCATTTGGTGAGAATTCGAAGGATAGGAACCATGAAGTAGAGGGCTGAAGACAGTGAAAATTTCAAAGATCTGTAGAGAGAACTCCCCTTGAGCATTCAGCAAGGTGCTGAGCAGAACATGTGTGTGGTTAATATATCCTAAGTTTGGGAAAGAACCACTTGAAAAGATTCACAGGAAGAGTGTCCAGCATTGCACAGGGTTGAAAAAGAGTGCTTGCTCCCTATTGCCAAGCTGGAAAACTTCATAATACAGATATTACCGCATGTTTATTTTAAAGTTTATTTATTTATTTTGACACAGAGAGAGTGTGCAAGCGGGGCAGGGGCCAAGACAGAAGGAGGAAAGAAAGAATCCCCAGCAAGCTCCACACTCTCAGCGTAGAGCCCAACATGGGGCTCAATCCCATGAACCATGAGATCATGACCTGAGTCAAAATCAAGAGTCAGATGCTCAAACAACTGAACCACCCAGGTGCCCCAGAAATTATTGGATATTGAGAAGAGTCTTACCTTAGTACTGGGGAATGTTTGGTCCTAGATACTGCTCTGATCTTGACTGACAAATATTAAAAGCAAGACGCAGAAATATCTAACTGTGTCCAGGTAACCTAACTGCATCCCAGAACAGAGTTCAAGAATATTTACAGGAGCACCAAATTACCCAACACTCAACAAATTAAATTCACAACATCTGGTATCTGATAAAAAATACTAGGAATGGAACCAAGCAGAAAACAGGAACCATTATGGTGGGAAAAAGCAATCAGGTAATCAACACTGCACTGATAAAGATTTTACAATCTTCAGACATAAACATTCAAACAATATGCTGTATTTTACATGTCCCAAAGGTGAATATTAATACGGAGACTTTAAAAAAAGACCCAAATCTGAATTTTAAAGAAAAATTACACAATCTCTGAGATAAAATGTATAGTGTTTGGGTGTCCCCGTCAGCCTGAATTGCTATAACAAATTACATAGATGGATGGCTTAGACGATACACATGTATTCCTCAGTGTTCTGGAAGCTGGGAAGTCTAAGAACTGCAAGAAGATTTAGTGTCTGATGAGGACCCTCTTCCTGGTTTGCAGACATTGATCTTATGATGCAGAGAGAAAGCTGCTGTCTGATACATTCTTATAAGGGCACAAATCTCATAATGAGGAGACCGCCCTCAAAGAAACCCAGTTACTTTTCAAGTTTCCATTTCCAAATATATAACACTGAAGATTAGGATTTCAACATGTGAATGTGTCACAAGCACTCATAACAGTGGAATCAACAGCAGATTAGACACTGCAGAGTTAGTGAATTTAAATACAAAGTACCAGAAAAATTCTAAAAATAAACACATATAGAAAAAAAGAATTTTAAAAATAATTAGCAAAAGATAAATGTATCTATTTGACTGCATGGGACTATTCTGGTATGTTGTTAAAGATTTCACTATAGATACAAGAGAAAAGTATCCTTGAGCTTTCTGTCTTAACTGTAGCAGCCAAGATTGAATGGTAGAATAAAATAATTACAAAATATGTGAGTGGGGGGAACATAATTTTTTTTTGAAACTCAGAAATAACCTTGGAAATAGCAAAGAGCTTGGTTATACCAAGAAAGTAATCCAAAATTTGAATGTTTTTCAAAAACAGAAAAGGGTCAGTGAGGTGAATGACAACTTCAAGTGGCCCAACATACATGTAACTAACGAGTTCTTGAAGAAGGTGAGGAGATAGAATAAGATGTATTTGAGTTAAATCATGACCACAAATTTTTTCAAACTTGATGAAAACCATAAACTTCCAGGTCCAAGGTGTTCAGTAAAATCCATAGATGCGAAAAATTAAAGGAGGCATAGATTAATAATTGAAAATCTTAAAAGGAACCAGAGTAAAACAAACAAACAAACAAACAAATAAATAAGGAGAGAAAAGGGAAACATGTTCAGAAACAAAAATAAGGATTGCAAGAAAAGTATTTTGTAACAATGCAACGAGAACTCAGTGGAACAACAACTTTAAATTACTAAAAGGAAAAGAAACTGTTTAACTTGAATGATATACCTATCGAAAATATATTGGCAAAATAAAGGCAAAGTAATGCTTCAATTAATAGTAAAGACTCAATTAAAAAGACTTATATAAAAGGTGAAAAAATTAACAGCAGTACTTCAGTGATTTGTGCCGGGGATGAATTTATAAAGGTGCTGAGTGGTGATACAGAGAGGTCAAGGCCATGGAAATGTAGCAGAATTCTCGCACAGAGAGTCGTGACACAAGGCTTTTCTTTCCAGGAACAAACTTTATTCCTGCTGGCACCTCTCAGTTGGGCTCTTACCCGAAGAACTGAGCCCTGAATGCCACGTGGCATAGTTTTTTAATATACTTTTTATATACCATATACCCATATATGGTAACACACAAACATGCAGTTTGATTAAGTAGCCTCATGTTAAAGGGTCGTGAGGGATGTTGTCACTTACATATGCGTATAGCCAGGTTGCCTTGAAGGTTTATTCGGTTGGGTTTTTGCTTGTTTTATTTCCTTAGGGACAGAAAGAGAGGTTTAATCTTACGGTTCCCCTAGCGACACGAGGCCAGGCATGCCATGCAGGGCCACAGGAGAAGCACCAGTGTCGGCCAGGAGGCAGAAAGGAGCAAGAAGAAAGCTTAGGGTCACGGCCTTTATTGTGTGTTTTTGGGCTAAGGCAAGGCAGCTCGGGACAATCAGCCTAGGATTCGTTAATTTGAATAATTCCAGGAGGCTTTAGATCCTAGGAACTTCTGCTAGTCATTGGTTGCTGGTTCTGGATCAGGTTAGGGTAAGAGACCAATTGGATTGGTGTGTGAGTTAAATAAAGGAGGTGGTCGGAGATGTGGACACAGGATTGGTTGGTTATATAGGAAAGGCAGGCTCCCTGATAAGTTGTTTGTTGTTTCCAGGAATTAGCAAACCCTGGGAGGGGAAGTCTGTTCCTGCCAGCAAGGACCTCCCCCCCCAACAAAGATACCAAAACATCATAAAATATTTAAAA
Organism: Hyaena hyaena; assembly: GCF_003009895.1. Classification (NCBI taxonomy): domain Eukaryota; kingdom Metazoa; phylum Chordata; class Mammalia; order Carnivora; family Hyaenidae; genus Hyaena; species Hyaena hyaena. The sequence continues at coordinate 1,587,685 of NW_024080939.1, forward strand.
AATTAAAAATTTGATGAACACAACTGACCCCATGCAAAGTAACACAATATTGAGGAAATTTTATACTCACATGAAGGAAATTTGGGGAGGATGAGAGTGGAGACTTGTAGAACACAGGGCATATATTGCCCTAAAAATAGCAGAGAAAGCATTTCATTATGAAAGTAGAAAGGCAATAGAAGTATAAAGCGTCTGTGCAGGCCAGCCAATAACTCAGTTTTCCATTTATATGACATTCACCAGGAAAACAGACTTGGAATGTTTGCCTTTAGGATGTTGGTGGAGTTGTAAAGTGTGTTCGAAATGTGTTCGAGTCAACGTAGCAGGTCAGGAAGGCATATTATTGGAGGATGTGAACTGATAAGATAGTAAAGTGTATGTAAAGATTAGTGATGTTTGCAGGTAGCCAAAGGGAAGGAGTGGTCATCCTTGGAGACGCAAGGCAGGAGGTCAACAGTGGAACAGAAGGAAATGGGTGGGGGGTGGGGGTGAGTGTTCCTCTTCCAAAAGGTTTAGGGGTTGGCTAATATGAGACAGGTGCCTTCTCTGAGGAAACCAATAATCTCCTTTCATTTTTAGAATAGCACAGATAGGAGCAACCTCTACCAGATTCCCCTTTAGGCCTGAGAGTGTAAGCACATATGTTTTAGCAGCGAGCAGAGTGTATACCAGGAGCATGAGCTCATCAGACAGCAGGCTCAGAAACGTAATGAGTCATTTTGATCTAACTCAAGAAGAGAAGCAAAACTGTCCCGGGTCCCAGTGGAGTCTTAGGAGAAACAGCTCATGGGTGTTGCTGGCACAGAATTTTTTAAAAAATTTTTTAATGTTTTATTTATTTCTGAGAGAGAGAGACAGCGTGAGCAGGGGAGGGTCAGAGAGAGAGGGAGATGCAGAATCTGAAACAGGCCCCAGGCTCTGAGTTAGCTGTCAGCACAGAGCCTGACATGGGGCTCAAACCCACGAACCGTGAGATTATGACCTGAGCCGATGTCGGACGCTTAATGGACTGAGCCACCCAGACACACCTGGCACAGAGATTTTAGTGCCCAGGGTGATGTTGTCTCTGTGGCAGGGGAGGGTCTTGGGTTGGAGTGATGTCATCTGAGTCAGTGTCATGTCCAGCGCTGAGCTTCCAGGCCAGGAAGATTCTATCTAGGATGTAGGACAGGAAGTATTATTTTTCAAGTGGATACCCCCTTGGGTTGGTGTGGCTCTCGGCATTTGTCATATTTGGTTGAAACAATAGTTCATGTGGAGGGTTTAGGCCTTTACACTGCAAATCAATGGGAGCACCCAGATGAGAAGGAATAGATCAATAGTCACTTGAACAGAGTACTACTGCCCTTGAAACAGTTTTGGTTTTGTTTTGTGGGTGGAAGTTTAAGTTAAAATGGGACACATGTCAAATGAGCAGCTGACAAACACGTGGGTAAATCTATGATTAATGGGTTCCTGTAGAACATATGCCTGTAATTTGACCACCAGGTTTATGGGGTGGGGACTGGATTGAAAATTTGTAAAGATAGGATCAACATATAGACTCATCTATCAGACTAGAATTTGAAGAGTTTTGAATAGACCACAGGTTTCTCATTGAAATCTTCAACTGGGACCTCTTAGGTACATGAAAACTCCTTTGAATGCTTTTTCCAAGCACCCAACATGACACATTTTATAAAGTCAAATGTATATCTTGGTTGCAAACAGTAATGTGTATAATTCCGAAGGAAATAAAGGGTGTCCTGACCAAGGCCTTGTACTGTAGCCTTATTACTTCCAGAGACATGTATGATTCTGATTTATATTTGGGTTATCTATGAGGCAAGAAGTTCTTAGGATTTTGTTACTTTTAGGGACAATTTTTAGGTACATTCCCAATAGTTTATAATAAATGTGAAGATAAGACCACTTGTTGGTTAGAGTATCCAGTGTTAAGATAACTGCTTTTACTTGACCAAATGTGTAGACTTTTGGGTCCTGTTCTTCATATCTTGGCTAAACAGTGGAAAGCAGCAACATTCCATTGAACTCTATCACCTCCAATGGCTAATAGTGCTGGTCTCCTAGTCTACGAACTCTCATTGCTGCCCGTTCAGTTAATCCCAAGGGGTTGAGTTTGTGGGGTGTTGTTTGCATGACTTAAAGCATAATGGCCAGCTGCATATGCAGGGTCACAGGCTCAAGGTCCTTTCCAGGAGAGCCTAGTGTGAAGCCAATGATGATTCTTTTAATGATATATTCCATGAGACCAAAAGGGGCAGTTTTTTGTATCAGAAGCCTTTGATCAACCAAAGGCCATCATGAGTGGTTGAGTGACTCCCAGAGGCATGAGAAGAGAAGACCTTGTGATCCTTTGGTAGACAATGATTTTTCAAGTGTAACAGCAAAAACATGATCCATAAAGGAAAAAGAAAATTTCACCTCGTCCTCACCAAAATTTAAAACCTATATTCCTCAGAATACACTAGGAAATGAAAAAGATTAGACCAGACCAGAAAAACAAACAAAAAAGGAGAAAAAAAAGGAAAAAGAAAAAGAAAAGAAAAAAAGAAAAAGAAAAAAAGGAAAAAAACAAAAAAGGAGAAAAAAAAAAAAAACTTAGAAAGCAAAGAACTTGTATCTAGAATACATAAAGACTGTTCAAGCTTCATAATAAGAAGAACAACTCATTAAAAAAATAAATAAGGGGCTCCTAGGTGGCTCAGTCAGTTTAATGTCCAACTTCTGGCTCAGGTCATGATCTCACAGCTCATAGGTTTGTGCCCCATGTCAGGTTCTGTGCTGAGAGTTTGGAGCTTGCCTCAGTTTCTCTGTCTCCCTCTCTCTCTCTGCCCCTGTCTTGCTCACACACACACACACTCTCTCTCTCAAAAATAAATAAACATTAAAAAAATTAAAACATAAACAAAAAAGGTGAACCAACCCTTCAAAGAAAGCCTCAGATTTCCAATAAGCCCATAAAATATTTGACATAATCAGTCATTAGGGAATAAAATTAAAATAATGAAAACCACTCCCATGCCAATTCAAATGTCTAAAACCAGGAGGGAAAGAAGTTGACCATAGGAAGCATCTGCCAGAATTTGGAGGAACAGGAGCTGAAGTATCCCACCACATTGGAAAACCATTTGGCATTTCTTAAAAAGTTAAACATCCACCTACCATATGGACCAGCCATTCCACTCCTAGGTGTTTACCCTAGAGAAATAAAAGTATATGTCCATAAAAAGACCTGCATACAAATGTTTAAAGCAGCTCTATTTGTAACAGTGCAGACCTAGAACCAACCCAGTTGTGTATCAATATGGTGCTGCATGCACACATTTTGGTGTAGCCCTAAAATAGATTAGTACTTGGTAATGAGAAGGAATGGGGTATTGATACATGTAAACATCTGGATAAATGGAAAAGTGATTGTGCTGAGTGAAATAATCTAGAGAAAAGAGGATATGCTGTTGACTAATTTTATTTACATAAAATCACGGAAAATGATAATTGACCTATAATGACAGAAAACAAATCAGGGGTTGTTTGAGGATGGAGGATCTGCAGGGAGGGCCAGGAGGAAGCTTAAAGGGGTGCAAGAAAACCTTTGCCTTTGGGGGTGATAGATATATTTACCACCTTGACTGTCGGATGGTGTCACAATTTTATAGGCATATCCAAATGTATTAAGATATGTACTTTAATTGTGTGCCCTTTATACTTCAGTAAATTGGCTTTAAAAATGGTAATTTAGGAAATATACATTGGACAATAATTGAATTATCAGTGGGATCCTGACGAACCCAAAACAAAAACAAAAACAAAAAAACAAAAGCATGCTAAGACTAGTGACTAAATATTTTAGAAGTCTTCTAAAGACTATCAACTAAATATATTTAGAAGCTTTTGTAGGTGATAATAGATAGATGATAGAGACAGAAAGGGAGAAAGAGAGAGAGAAAAGATTACATAGTTAAAACAAATGGGCTGTCTTCCTTCTCAGCTATTCAGATATCACAGTAAACTCCATAATATAGGAGGGCCCTCATTCTACAGAGGGGCCAATGCCAAGGTGGAGAGGGTCAATGGTCCTGCCTGAGGCTGTAAGGCTGCGGAGAGGTCAGTACCTGAGCCCCTATGCATTATCCCTTATGTCTGTGCTACAATTGCAAAGGTCTGGAAAGGGCTGAAGAGGAATCCCTTGTCTCCCACCCCCTTATGCCCAGAGCTTTGTCACTCTTAAAAGACACTTAATAGCAGACTCGTATTTCTCACTTAACCCCTGTCCAGACTTAACCATGGCTACCCAGGATGGTAACCAGGAATTTGCTGCAAGTTCAGAATGTTCTCAGCATATGATGCAGCAAATCTGCAGGGAGATTTTAGTTCATTCCGTAGCACTTCTGCTAGTCTAACAAGATATACAATAGCACTGAACTACTCATCAGATGATTTCCAGGAACAAAGCACTTTGCGGATCTATTAGGAAGCCACGGGGTCAATGCCTAATGCTTCTGTACGTGGGGGTTTGGGCCTTGCAGTTTCCCATTCTGGCCAGGCTCTAAGGGAACAAACAAGGCTTTTAGTTTGGAAAAGAAGTAGGAAGAAACAGTTATAAAATTGCATAGTGGGGAATAGGGTTCCTCTTATCTTATTAAACCCCTCAAACTTTTATCACTGAACATCACTCTCGACTTTGAAAAGCAAGACCAAAATAATTGTGTGGTGCTTTTTTTTTTTTTCCAAGTCCAAGACTAAAGAAAGCAAAAATAATAATAAAAAAAATATAAGGGGCGCCTGGGTGGCTCAGTCAGTTGAGTGTCTGACTTTGGCTCAGGTCATAGATCTCATAGTTGGTGAGTTCGAGCCCCACATTGCGCTCTGTGCTGACAACTCAGAGCCTGAAGCCTGTTTCAGATTCTGTGTCTCCCTCTCTCTCTGTCCATCCTCCACTCATACTCTGTCTCTGTCTCTGTCTGTCTCCATCTCTCTCTCTCTCTCAAAAATAAACATTAAAATATAAAATAAAATAAAATTAATTAATTAATAAAATGAAATAAAATAAAATAAAGCTGTGGAGCACAGTAAAGGCCTTGGAAATTTTAAACTGTGCAGTAATAGTCTTCTTAGCAAAAGAAAAGAGAACAAAAATATGAGTTAATTGTGGCTAATTATATTAGTTTGGTGTGTCTGAATAGAATAGTTAACTGTAAAAAAGACAATTTGAAAGCTCAAGAAATGGTTGGAACTCTCTCTCTCCCTTCCTCCCTCCCTTCCTATCATCCATTTTTCTATAGTTGAAAGAGTGACAATTAGAGCTAATCTAATAAAGAAAGTGGTACCCTAATATAGAATTCTAGAGGAATTACAGACACAATGATAAAGAATTTGCATTATATTTGATTTTTAACATCAGGACATCGCTTATGTCATTAAGAAGCTGAAAATATTACAAAATTTACCCAAACACTTCTAATATTATTAACTTGTCATGTTAAGAGTCAGACACAGAAAAGCATTTCTGTCCACTTAAAGGGGGAGGAAGGAGTGCCTGGGGGGCTCAGTTAGTTGGGCGGCCGACTCTTGGTTTTGGCTCGGGTCATCATCTCATGGTTCATGAGATTGAGTCCCAAGATGGCCTCTGCACTGACAGTGTGAAACCTGTTTGGGATTCACTCTCTCTCTCTCTCTCTCTGCCCAACCCCCACCTCTCAAAATAAGTAAATAAACTTAAAAAAAAATAAGAAGAGAGTTTTGGAGACACCTGAATTCTAAGAATGGAAGTGAGAGTATGAGAGTGTTTTTCACATATAAACAAATATGTGCTTATCCAATTCAAATATTAAATATTTCTAAAAGTACCTAAGACGAGTCCTATTGAATGGGATCAAGGGGTCTTCAGTTGTGGCCCCATGAGGCATTTTCTCCATGATTATATTACTAAATTTAGAAATACATTACATGTATACTTGACTCCATTCTAGTAAAACATTGAGGACTTGTCACTATCCATGATTTAACCTATATTCACTTGAATGTTTATATAGTCATTGAATGTTTATGTAGTCATTATCTTACGTCATTAGTATACGAGACAATAAACATGGTCCCTAGGGTTCAAAAACTGTACCTGCTTATAAATGACTAAACTAATGTAGTAATCTCTTGAATTTAGGATCTCATTTAATTCTGACAATGACTCTGTGTGGTTAGGACTCTTAGTCCTCTCTTTTTGCAGATAAACCCAAGGTATTGACAAAATAAGTTAAATTTCCCAGAGCTATAAAGCTAGTTGATGCTAGAATTATATCATGAATTAAGATATGATATCACTAGCCTGGATACTTAATTACTACCTTGCATTTCAGAGATTAATCTCTCACTACTGCTGTTCTAAGATTTGAGGAAAGATTGTGTTTGGATCTTGTATGTCTTCCTGGTTTGGTGAAAAGAAAGATTCTCATGTTTAACTTAAACAATTGCAAAGTATTCAAAAATTGGGTTTACCACTAACTATGTTCATTTTCAGGCATGAATATTTTTTTCTTTTTTAAATCCAATTATGTTTTTTATTTTACTCTCCACATAAACATAATAATAAATTATCATCATCATTACCATCATGACTTTGTTTAGAACTTTAAAATTTATTTCTGAAGAGCTGGGACTTTTTGCTTCTTAGTTCTGTATTGCACTTCAAATGTGAATAGAACTTTAGGTAGAACACATTTAAATATAACTCTTGATGAAATGAACAGAAATGAATACAAAGACATTGTTGGAGGTATCCTTGGATGGAGTCATTTTTTTGATAAAGATGTCGCAATTAGAGCAATAAAAAAAAAAAAAAAAAAAAGACTTCACTTGTCTCCGGACTTACCTCTTGCTTTTCACAGGATGATAGGCTATCTCTGGTGGAATGCTGTAACTCAGCAATGCTATGTGTGTGGTTCAACAGCTCCTAAAACTACTTGCTTAGAGTAACAATACTTTCCACTGTGCATTGTAAATGAAGAATGGAAATAAATGGAGTACCATGGTATTTAATTGGAAGATTTAGTGAGGCAGGCAAGAAAATCCCCTCACCAGAAATAGCGACATGTGGGCTAGTGTTCTAGCCACTAGTAATTGCTTAATGGGACAGAGAATCCCAGCGAAAAGCCCACAAGATAGTCTTACTATTAGTGTAAACCAAATTCAAAGCTTTGGTTTGCTTGCTTGGGTATTATGTACACTTAGGAGATTAGATTAATAATAGCCCAAACGGGTTCTGTTATGGCAAGTACAATCTTAATGTGTCAGGGCTTTAACCATATTATTTCAGCAAGCCCCAGGTCTTAAATGAACCTCACTATTACAGTCGAAGTGACTGTGAATGCATTCAATAACATAGTAAAAAAAAAAAAAAAATGTCTGAGTCTCTTCTTTCATTTCCCTCACTGTGTCTATGGTCCTATAACACTATGCCTATCCTCAGAGCTTTGGGCTACCTGGGATTCTAGTCGTCCCTGGAAAGGCCTGTGTCTGGTAACTTCCACCGCATCTCCACATCAACTTTTTCCCATCCATTTCCACAATCATGGGCCTCCTGGAAGCTAGTCATCTTACTCCTGAGGGTAAACCAAAAGTCTGCCATCCGAGAGATTGCAGACCCTGAGCTGCCTAGATTTTTCGATCACAGCTATCATATTTCTTTTCCTTTAGGCCTTAAAAATCTTAAAGACTCTCAACTGCCTCTTACCCCGAATGGTAACATGAACTTTTCTGAATAGGCAGTTAACGTCATGTTAGACATTATTTGCTTCCTTAACCCTTCTCCTCTTTCCTCTTGATCCATATCTGTCAAGGTCATGTTACAAAGTTACCCAGACCTGAAAAGAGGAGTCCCATTTGAACTCTTCCTTCAGGCCCCATCTTTTATGGGCCCATCCGGCCATTCTCTGCACCACCCCCTCATGTGGTGCTCTTTCACACCCATTCCTGCCTTTTCATGCCTCCTATGTTCACCTCAGTTCAGGCTTGCACCACTCTGTGCATAGGTAACGGTAGTCATTTCTAGAATGGTCTCTCAGACTCCCCTAAGAGCATACTGCTGCCCAGTCCAGATGTTCTCAAACAAACAAACAACATTATGGTAGTGGAGAATACAGGTTTTGCAACACATTCTCACATTATTTTCTTAGGCTATTTATTTATTTAGAGTGGGGGAGGGGTAGAGAGGAGGGGAGAGAGAGAATCTCAAGCAGACTCTGCGCTGACAACGCAGGGCTTGAACCCAAGAACTGCGAGATCACGACCTGAGCCGAAATCAAGAGTTAGATGCCTGACCAACTGAGCCACACAGGCGCCCCTTGCATTATTTTTATAATGCAGCTTTTCCCATCTGCAACATGTATATGTAAGAGACTCAGATGGCCCCAAATGGGACAGGCTTGTCATAGCAATCTTCCAAGTACTCTTAAAGGATCATTATCACACCCTGTTATTGTCACGCATACAATTTACTAGAACATATATGATTTACCAAAATCTAAGTTTCTATGAGCAAAGGAGAAAATAAGAGAGAGAGAGAGAGAGAGAGAGACAAACCAGACTTGGAACTATAAAGAACAAACTGATGGTGATCAGAGGGTGGGTGGGGGAATGGGTGAAATAGGTGATGGGGATTAAGGAGGGCACTAGTCCTGATCAGCACCGGGTGATGCGTGCAAGTGTTGAGTCCCTGTATTGCACACCCGCAACTAATATTACTTTGTATTTTAACTAACTGGAAGTGAAATAAAAATTTTTAAAAATGTGAGTTTCATGAAGGAAGGTCATGTTGGTGTTTTGACACAGCACTGGGCACAATATGGGTTCAGAACACATCCGTAGGGACAAAATGTCTCGGGCTATGATGGTAGGGAAAAAAAGCTGTATTTTCCAAATTTCTACATTGAATGTGTAACCACATAGGTAGCAAGAAAAAAAACTGTTAAAAAATAGGTGGCTCAGTCAGTTAAGCGTCCAACTTCGGCTCAGGTCATGATCTCACGGTTCGTGGGTTGGAGCCCCACGTCAGGCTCTGTGCTGACAGCTCAGAGCCTGGAGCCTCCTTCAGATTCTGTGTCTCCCTCTCTCTCTGCCCCTCCCCTGCTCATGCTGTCTCTCTCTCTCTCTCAAAATAAGAATAAATAAAACATTAAAAAAGTTTGAAAAAAGTGAAAAGAAATTTTGAGTGTTTTCCGTGAGAAACACAAAGAAGAAAATGGCCAAATAAGCCAAAAATCCCTGTAAGCATATTACTCTCACTAACAATGTTCATATTAATTTATAACATAAAAGAATACATATGCATGGCTTAAAAACTCAAAACAACCAAAGTAAAAAGTGAAACAAAGTCTCCCTTTCAACAAACTTCACCAAATCCTTAAGTGCAACTCATATACCTAATTTCTTATGACTTTTTCCGAAGACTTGAAGATTCAACATACTAGTTTATGCAGCACATAAGCATATATACATATGTATGTGTTCATATGTCTATGTAAAGACACAAAATACATAAAACAGATGTGAATATATAAATGTGCATATATGCAATGTGTGAATAACATCATGTTTTCCTAAGAAATCATGTTACATGCATCATGGTACGTTTGATTTTTTTTTCACTTAATATTATATCTAGGGAAATTTTTATGCAGTGGAGTATATCATAACTTAACACTCTTGTATGGACAGATATTTTGTTGTCCAAATGATTATTTTTCCAGAAAGTTTATTAATTTATTTTGAGAGAGGAAGAGCTCGAGCAGGGGAAGGGCAGAGAGAGGGTAGGGGTAGAGAAAGAATCTTAAGCAGGCTCCACAATGACCCTGTGGGGCTTGAACTCCGGAATCATCGGATTATGACCTAAGCCGAAACCAGGAGCCAGAGGCTTAATCTACTGAGCCACCCTGTTCAAATTATTTCTAAGAATAGTTTGTAAAAAAAAACAAAAAACAAAAAAAAAAAACCTATACATTTGTAACACAGATATGTAAATTATATGAGCTGCATGTGTGTGCATGCCTGTGTGTGTGTGCAGAGTGTTTTAAGTTTGGAAATGCATAGGTACATTGTTCTTCAGAAAATTGGAAGAGGAGTCTGTCAGACAGTACCCTCTCCATCTCTGAGGAGAGACTAACCTAGGTATGTGTTTTGACAGTGAGATAAGCCATGATAACCTTTTGTTATTTTGGTATTTCGATGTGCAATTTTAAAAAATTGTAAGTAAAACTGAGAAGCTGAATATGTTTATTGGCCATTTGTATTTCTCTGTAAATCGACAGTTTTCTATTTTTTCTATTAATGCATTTTAGTTGAAAAAGAAGACCTTTGTCAAATGATGAATGCGTTTCCCCCTCTAGGCTAGATTTGAGTTGTAGACTTTACAAAACTGTGGTACTTGTTTTTGTTGTTGTTATCCAGGATATTTTTCTTCAGGTATACCTACCATTTTCTTACAGCATCTGGATTTTATTAGGAGGACCTACCCTCTTTAAGATGATAAATGTACCTATTCTTTCTCCTAAATGATTTGGTGCATCTGAATTCATACCGTTTTTACAGAAATTATTTATATGTACTTTTCTGTGTATAGTAAGGTAAGCCCATGGATCTTTGTTCTGTTAGGCTATTTGTTTGTTTTTGTGTTTTCATACAGTTAGCCGGTCTCCTCTCTCCCCATTCCCATTTCGCCCCTCCCCTCCCTTGGTCTGCCCGCCCCCTTAACACTCCATGTGGTCCCTGTACTAAGAAACAAAATTTGAGGGCTGGGTTTTCTGTAGCCTGAGGATTCAAGATGGGGTAACCTTGGTTGCTAGACCTTTCCTCTTGTTAATGCCCAATGTCAATGTTGGCCCCTCAGCGATGTATTTTACTCTATCAGGAGAGACGTGGCGTGGGGTTTGAAGACTTATTTCCATCAGAGACAGCATGGGTTGTTCACTTTCCTCTTCATGTTTCACTCCCCATAAACCCAAGAGGCAAAAGACTTAGTTTCCTCGGTCACAGTGAAGACGGCTGGAAGAAATAACACCTGGGGCTCCCCAAATGCCTTCTTCCACCACCACCACCATGCCCCAGCAAACCACAGAAACCCAGCAAGGTTTCTGGGCTCCAGTAGACGCTGAGCAGCTTGGGAGGAAGCTTTAGAGCTTTCTACAATGTCTCCTGCCACCTCTACTTAATGACGTGCATTATTGGAAACTTCTGGCCACCAGCCCTTTCCACAGTTTGAGCACTGCTGACGGAATTTTGTCATTGCTTGTTTGTTTTCATTATTCTTATATAGTGATGCTGGAGGGTGAGAGTGGGAAGCATTTGAGATCTGGTTTTACTCTTCTATCTCAAATAACAGGAAGTTCAAACTATTGTAATCATTTCTAAATCATCCACGGCCATGGGAAAATGGCTAAAATAAATAGCCCGCAGCAATCGCCTCTGGAAAGAAAATCGTGTCCCTTGAGGAAAGGTTAAAACCTGAGGAAAAGTTCAAAAGAGAATTTTGATCAATGTTATTAATTGATCTATACTAATATAGGAGAATTGTTTCTTATTCAAATCTTCTTTGAAAGTAATAATTCGAATGAAACTCTTCAAAAAGCACTTAAATTGGAAAGGATATAACACTAATCCTTTCTGTTCCTGTTTCCTATCACCACAGAATCTGACAGAAACGACATTAAAAAATTATGAGCCTGCAACACTAATATAATTATTGAATTTATGGATTTGTCTTCCCATGGCCATTCAACAGCTGTTCTATGGGGACTAAGCAACTTTACAATTAAAACAATATAGAAAATGAGTAATTCTGAGCACACTTTAGCTCCCTGCTTTACTTACGGTTTTCCAGCTCAACTTATATTTCAAGTGTAGGTGAGCAGGCTTTAAACACATGTCAAAAAATTATATTGCTCTCAGAATGATTTGACAACATCGATGATGCAAGCCTTAAATCTTTCGTAACACAGATTCAGATAATCACCATCCATTGTTTCTCCATTTTTCAAAATCCTTGATTTTTCTGCACATTTAGAACAGTTGCATTTTCACAGAGCTGGTATGATCTGGCCCTTTAAAATAAATAAGATAAAATAAAAACAGATATATGACTCTGAGTCCAACGTTCGGGCTGCGACTCTGGATAAGCTTTGTGTTTTTCGCTCATACAGGGCCCACGGAACATGCCCTCCAGGACAAATTTTCTCCTGCACCTCCAAAGATGGAAGACTCTTACCAAAAGGATGAGATTTGCCTCAAGCTTTCAAAATATGATATCCAAGTTCATTACTCGTGTGCCATTCCAGTCAACTGGAGTCAAACCCGCCAAGCAGAATCACTGCCCGTGACCTTGTCTGCCATTTACAAAATGACTTCCCAAACCACAGAGGGTTAATTTGGAGCACACCTCTCCATTGGAAGGTTTGTTTTTATCTCTGAAGACTCCAAACCAGTGATACCGAAGGCAATAGCTTGTCTAACACTGAAATTTCTGTTTTCAAAAAAAAAGTTTGTTGTTGTTTTTATTTATTTATTTTTTAAACATCCCCTTCGAAGGTCCCAAACTACAGCCCTGGGCCTGTGGGTTCCTTGGAAGCTACCAGATTGGGCAATGTACTATCACAGAATGTCATATCAGAGCCCTGGCACCTTCTCATCCAATAAAGTAATCTGGCATGAAGAAAAGTTAACTGAATTAGTGGCCAACAGGGCCACTTGGTGACCTACTCTTTAGGAACTAAGTCCTCTGAACTTTTCCATTCTGCTTTGCCTTCATACTTTAATAGGGACCGAATCCCCATTAACAATTGAGCGGCGACAATAAGTGCCATCAGGAAAAGGAAATTCAATTTTCGTGGGGGATGACAACCTTACCTTTTCGAGCTTAATTGGCCGTATTGTCTCCAAAAGTTAATTGGTTACTTAGTCCAGGTAGTTAGTAAAATGTTTAGCTGCGTCAAAAAGCTCAGGCTCCCACTGTTAATGGGGCATGAAATGGAATGTTTGATACTGCAAATAAAATCAGTGATATTCAAGGATGTTATGGTAGGTAATGCGTTGAAACTGCCATTTAATGGGTCCTGGAAGATTAGGGTAGTGTCAGCCGGAACCGCCCGGTCTCTTTTCTGACATTGTTAGTTGCCTCTTCATTTACTTAACGGCTGTCTGCACTGATTACATAGGCATAAAACTCCCTACAAAAAAACAACAGAGACACGCTCTATTAGCAGTCCAATTAGAACTATTTGCATATTACAGTTCATTTCTGCTTAAGTGAATCCCTAATACAACTTTAGGAAAAAAAATTCTATTGTGTCATTTGAAAGAAAGAGAAAAGAACTTAAAGGTGATCTTTCTCTTCCTTTCTTTCCTCACTTCATTTTCCTCCCTCTTTTCTCCCTCCCTCCCTCTCTACCCCCCCATTTTTTCTCTCCCCCCCATTTTTTTTCTCTCCTCTGTCTCAGATATTATTATCTATCTTGGGTAGAAAGGAGAAATGCAAACTCTAAAACTTGACATAATTTTGTGGATATCTGTGAAGACAAGGGCACTGTTGTTATAATAATTCAGCCCTGCAAAAATCCAGAGCTGTCGTGTGCCGTGTGAGGCTTCGTTTAGAGAAGGTATAGACTTCTGAGACGTGGTACCGGGTTGTTTTACATCAGCTATTGCTTTGAATTTTCGAGCACAGGAGTTAACATTTGTAACCATGTCCCTGGTGAGTCGAGAGCCCTTTACATGGTGTCAGTGTCACTTTACACCATCGCAGAGAGCAGAAACGGGGCTCTGGTGTCTGCCTCTCTGCCTCTAAGGGCTCCAACCATTCACATCTGGTGGATGTGCCCCTGCACATAATATTAACGCACATGACATCAATTTGATTTCACGCAGATGCAGGTAGTGGTTCGTCTGATTAGAGCAAGACTAGAGCTCTTACCTTATCAGACGTTTCTCTGATTTTCCAAAACTTAGTCCTCAAGATCGCTTGATGGCTACTTATAAAGGCATTAGCTATATTTTATTTATATTATTATTAATATTAATAACGATGATAGTATGGAAATCAGAGAACCTTTTAGTTGGAAAGGAGTCTTTCGCTAGCATAGGCTGTGATAAATACTGATGAATTACAGGCATGCTGAGGGGCGCCTGGGTGGCTCAGTCGGTTAAGTGTACGACTTCGGCTCAGGTCATGATCTCATGGTTCGTGGGTTCGAGCCCCATGTGGGGCTCTGTGCTCACAGCTAACTCAGAGCCTGGAGCCTGTTTCAGATTCTGTATCTCCCTCTCTCTGACCCTCTCCTGCTCACACACACACGCTTTCTCTCTCTCAGAAATAAAAAATTTAAAAAATAAAAAAAAAAGAATTACAGGCATGCTGTATTAAAGCAGGTGCTTTAAGAACATGTGGGGTGCTCTGAAGTAGCAAGTGCAGTTTGCAGTGCTTGTTTCCAAGATGTGCCATAGACAGTCACACATTACCAAGTCGCTCTGAGCCCTGTGAGCTCATGGGAGACAGGGAGACTCTAGAGAGCATGCTTAGGCGCCCAAGGAGGCTGTCTGTTGGAAAGAAGAAATGGGGCCCACTGCATAGGTCTTGCTGTGGGGGGACAATGACGGGGGTGGAGGTGTGACCGAAAGGCCGGGGGTGGGAAGGTCCCCTTGACAGCAAGAGGCCCAGGATGCCATGTTAGGAAGTTTCAAAGCCCGGGGCACCTTACATCAGTGGCTCCTTGCTTATCCCACCAATGGCTTTTCAACCTAATGCTGATCATTTCATTTGGGATGAAAAAACAACTCCACTAAATAAACGAATGCAAGGGGCAGGACTGGAAACCACCTTCAGAGCATCTGGGGCCCCATGCCGATGCAGGAAGTGCAGCTGAGTAATGGGCGGACATGGGGGTCTTAATTTCGGGGATCATCAAGACAGTGAGTCTAGTGGGACTGGCCTTGGGTCCCTTGGGTCCCAGCCCTGGCTTCAGAATCCTGCCCTTGAATTTCCTCAATGCCAGAACTAATGAGAGTCCTCACATCTGACGACCCACCAGCCCTCTCCCCATGAATGGATTCTGGGGGGCTGGGGATTGATCTCTGTGAATGGTCGTGAATTGCCACCATTTGGTTGGAATTCTCCCTATTTACCTAGAAAAGCCCAGGGACACCTTTGCTGCTCATGTACCTCCATGAATCCCGTGTCGGGGGTTGGGGGGGGTTAGGGGTCCAACACTCCTGCCACCCGGTTCCCTTTTCACCTGCAGCCCTAACTTCACCGGTCAGCCCCCCGCCCCCACCTCCCCAATTATGTGGCTTTGTCAGTAGACGGAGGCGGTCAGGAGTTGACCACAACAAAGAGGGGAAGAGAGAAAGACAGGTATCAAAGGTGACAACACACCCCCGGAGAAGCTCCAGCCCGTTCCTAACAGGCCCTCTTCCCTTCCCGAACCTCCTGCGTTACGTTAGGCGTCGCACGAACACCATTGTAAGAAAATGCGCAGAGGGAAGGCAAGGAACCATCAGCGCAACCCCGGAGCTGTGTAAACACAGGGAACAACCACAACAAAAAGCCAAACAGAGGCGAAGGTGAAGCCCTCGATCTGTCATTTCCAATTCTTTTCGCCGCAGGAGCCGAGCCGAGCCGCAGTGTGAAATGCTGCCACCAGCATTGTCGTGATGCCCTGTTGGGTCCTTCGCGCGCTCGCCCGGGCTTTTATCCGGCTTTCATTAACATCCCCCCCCCCCCACCCCCCGACGAGCACCATCGGAAGCGGGGACCGACACGCCGGCCCGTCGCCGCCGTGCGGTGGCCCTGCCCGCGGTGGCCCTGCCCGCGGTGGCGAGCCGGTGCCAGGGGTGCTGAGCGACACGCCGCGGAGACACGCACTTTTGCTCCTGAAAGCAGCGTTTGCACCCTGCCAGGAAAACAGCTCTCTGGAAAAGGGCTGCCTGCTAGTAAAATGGACTAAATCAGTAAACAGTGATTAAGGCTCTTGCTCCGCCGACTGTTGTCACCACCTCAGACACATGGCTTCTCCTCCCTCCGCACACACGCGCGCGCGCCCACCCACACACACTCACGCACGCACACGTGCACACATGCGCCCGCACATACGTGCAAAAAGAAACCAAATTAAAACCCAGCTCGGTCTAGCCAACCCCGAGATCCAGGGGGAGTAGGGTGAGAGGTTAGGGAGGAGGAATCCTACTCCTTGAAGGTGCGATGGTCTGTTTTCCTGAAAACTAAAATGAATATTTCAGGATATTCATTTCCCTTCCTTTTTTTTTTTTTTTTTTGGACTTGTGATGAGAATCTGCTTTCTAAATAAAACATCAGGTGATGAATGTAAGCGGGAGTTTCTTTGATTCAAATTCCACTGCTTATGTGTCTGCTTCAGGAAGGTGCATAATCTAATCCCAATCCCTTGAATACCTGGACTGAGTCAGAAGCAAGCAGCGTAACAAAACTTGACGTGTGCTGTTTAGCAGAAACATGTCACTTCATCGAATGGCTTTCTTAGGTCAGAAGAATAAACACCACGTGCACCAGTCTACATCCATACCAACCCATCTACCTATTTACAGACACCATATATATGTATGTCCACACACCCTGCTTTTTAATCTTTTTTACAGCACTGTACCCAACTAATTGAAAATATATTCGGTTTTCACCCCAGAAACGTTTTTTACATGGAGCATCGCTCATTGTACCTGTGCTTTGAACCAAACGGAGAAGGATGACTGGAAGTCTAGAATCCAGGAGTATAAATCAAAAAGGCCCTGACAAGTTGGAGAAATGGTCAGAAACAAGCAGAATGAGGTCTTCGGAGTGCAGGGTCACACATCAGAGAAGACAAAGAAACAACGAACTCCACAAATGTGGAATCCAGGGCTCATAGTCACTGACAAGCTGACCGTGAATCAGAAACGGGAAGCTGTAGAGTCTTGGTGGGCTCAGGAAAAGTTATTGCCCCTGTCACGCCCCTGCAGGGGACTGTATCCAGCCCGTGACAACCCAATTTGGGGAGTAACCCTGATCGTGGTTCGGAGTGGGATGGTGCAAGGTTACTTAGGAAAAGTCAAGGCAGGGGGACTTTTTAATCAACGAGAATTGTAAAAATCCACGTGACATAGTTAACGTCTTCACATATGTAGAGGACAGTCCTCAAAGGAAATTACCAAATATTTGCATATGGACTTTCCCGAACTGTCTCTGAAAACAGCAGTTTAGGAGAAACAACTCACATTACTGTTGGGGGAGCTGTCACATTCAGGGGTGCATGTGGTCCCTTACTTTGTGGTCCCTGCAGCGATTCTGACACTGTTCAGAGATGGTTGTGAGGGACGGAAACCAGACAAGGTAGGAGGAAGAGAGAATAAGACGGTGGGAAAGAAAGCCTAAGAAAGAGAAGAAAAGGTACAGAAGATAGGTGCACTTAGGGACCTAGGGCCATATCACAGTCAGGAGGTAATGTGGCCGGTGGTGGTAGCAATGGACACACGGACCTTAATTTCTTTGGTTTGATCCAGAATTTTCAGTGTCATGCAATAATGATAGTAATAGCGGTTAAAAAGAAGAAGAGAAAGAGAGAGGAAGAAGAGGAGGGGAAAAAGAAGAATTAACATTCACAGAAATGTTAAAACTGTGTTGATCATTAACAATCATGGATTGATAGCTCCACTTTGGTCACCAGGTAACTGAGCCCTAGGAAAGGCTTTAAGGAACTTACTAACCACGATCTCTAGGGGGATTTTTGACTAGCATTTCACGGCTTCCCTGTTAACAACAAATGTATTCAGAAAATTCTGTAAACATAGGCAAATCTCTACACTATTATAAGGCTTAGTATTTTTCAGTGTAACTTGGCTTTGGGTCTGTGAGGGAAGAGGTAGCTGGAGTCCATTATTGAAGTGCTTTGAGCTGGTGCAGTTCCTTCATGTTTGATGCCAGCCTTCATTTTGAGCCTCTGTGTGAGTGTCTACACGAGCAGGACAGCATCTTTAATGTTTAGGGCCCAGTGAAAAGTGAAAATACGGGTCCAGGAGCCGGAAGTTCCCCACCCAGGGATGGGGCCACCTAACCTATGGGTGACAGCTTCCTTCAGGCACATTCTTAATGTACTGCATCCTCTGTGCTGGGTTGTGTTCAATGTCTGGGGTGGCCCCTGCTGATGTGTCTGCTGAATGTACCATAACGCTTTGAGCACAGCCCCTAAACCTCACAGGATGCTCACCTCCCACACCTGTGCCCACCCCCCACGGGAAGCTGAGTTCCACAGGAGGACAGGGACCGGCTCTGGTCGTAGCTCATGAAGATGGTGGTGTGTGTGTGCGTGTGCACATGTGATAGATTGAGACAGAGAGAGAAGATACTATTTTTCTAGATAATTCAAAAATATATTTTATATGTACATAAAATAAACATTGAAGTATTATCCCAAGTAAATACTACCCACTACCCTGCAAATGAGCTCCCTGAAGGCTATGAGGCTATGAACTATTTCCAACAATACTCAAAATAGTTCACTGGCTACCTCTTATCAACGTTCCGGGGCCAGTTTACAATCTCATTACTGAAAGTCATCGCCCTCCTTTGCATATAACAGCAGCATTATATAAACCTATATACACAGGCACATTCATATACATAAATTCATATACATATCTTTGTACATTTAGTAACAGAAGTAGATTATATTAATTCCAAGGTTTAATTCCAAAAAAAAATGCCTTTCTCTGAAAGGACATCTTCATTAGTCTCTATATTAATAAACAAACTCACTACATCACTATTATTAGGTACAATGTGTCCCATTAAGATTATATTTTTGAGAAACTGGTAAATAGAATTGAAAATATCTTAAGGGGATAAAATAATGGAATAAAATAGTCTCAAACACCTCCTATTCCCATTTGATGTCATCTTTACTCATAGATAATTGCTGATGCAACTCATTGTTTATAAGCTTGTAAAACATTTTGAGAATCATTTTGCTTTTGAGAAGTTCACCTGGGGGTTAGAATCCCGTCACAAATTTAGTGAAGACTAAATAGTTTGCATGGATACTGTTTACAAGCAGGCAGGATAATGTCAGTCCTACGGGTGGTCAATGGAAGTGAATTGAGGCAACTCTTGCCTTCTTGCCAACCCCTATGATTGGGGTTGGGGGCAGATGGTCTTTCAACTCTACCATATAATCACCAATCCGAGTTAAAGCAGGATGTTTGCTCTGTAAACAAAGCTTCAAAATAAGTCTCCTTCCTGGAACGCCTGGGTGGCTCAGTCAGGTAAGCTTCTGACTCTTGATTTCTGCTTAGGTCATGATCTTACTGTTTCATGGGTTTGAGCCCACATTAAGCTCTGCACTGACAGTGTGGAGCCTGCTTGGGATTCTCTCTTTCCCTCTCTCTGCCCCTCCCCTGCTCTCATGCTCTTTCTCTCTCTCAAACATAAATAAATAAATTAAAAAAAAATAAGTCTCCTTCCCTTGTTGGCTACCATAATTCCCCCTATATAAATCCTGACATTTGCCGCTGTTCTTCAACTCCAACAACTGCTGATGTTAAAGTCAAAGTTGCCAATAGAGAATTGGAAAGGACACCAGGCCACTTACCAAGCTTTCTGAGTATCACCCCCACCCTCCCATTAATATCAGACATCAATCAGGAGACCCAGTTGTGAGTCCTTCTCGAAACTCCCCTTTACCCTAAAAATCAATCTTAGATGCCAGCCAAGGGCATCACCAATGTAAGTTCCTCCTTTGCATTAAGGAGTTATCTTCAAAAAATACTGGAGGACTGTCAATGTCATTAAGAGATAGCATATTTTCATGGAAAGAGTGTGAACACTGAAGACGTTCAAATGCTGATTCTACTCCTGTTCTCTGTGTGAACTTAGAGAGGTAGCTCGGTATCTCTGATCCTCAGAATTTTTTAAACAAGCAAACAAAAATGATAGCAATAAATGAGATAACCTATAAGTTGATGCCTTCTAAATTACAAAGTGATATAAACACTTGGTTATAACTTACTAGTAGACCGGCAACATAAAATGCAATTGTGTTAATGTATTTTTTTCTGTGCTCAGAACGTAAGGAAACAGAGAAGAAGGCTAGGAGAGTTTTATAAATTGAAGATGTGCTTTAGAGAAAGAAGAGCAGAGCCACTTGAAACAGCCCAGTTGGAGTTATAGATGACTAAGGTGTCATAGACCAGAAACTTGGAGAAAACAAGGTAAATACAAGTCAAAATGGAAAAGAAAAATCAGCTCAATTTCCAATTTTTCTAGCACCAACTTCCTCTGCACTCCTCAATTATCCCACTCTACAGATTGTCATCTGAACACTCGCTGTCCCTGCACAGGCAAAGTGAATGCCCTCTGCACACCCAGTGAGTCAGCTTCCTTAGGGAAAAGTGATCAGAAATGATTTTATTTCTTATATGCACCTCTGTTAATAAGAAGACATAAATCCTGGGAGAAAGTGTGAGTGAAAGAGAATTCCATGGGCGTGGTGGTGGCCCTTCATCAGAATAATGCTTTGCAATGGAAGCAGATCCTCTTAGAGGGAAATGCAAATCAAATACATGAATATACCCACATATATTCACATACTATTTTCATCATTGATTAACCAGCCACATGACCTTTTCAGTAGGAGAAATAATTGGCAGTTTTAACAAACGAAAAATTGATCCCATTACTCAGGGTAGAATTTTCCACCTTTTTCAAAAGAGGTGCTTATTAAAGAGGTCAGTTCCTTTTTTTTTTTTTTTTCCCAGGGTCATGCATATGTAAGTAAGCATGGCTATTATATGCCATCTATGAGAATGGACGCGTCGCATGAGCCATAAACACAAACATTCAGACACAGCCAAGTCTCCGGCATTTCTGTTCGCCAATTACAGTAATGCTGATGACATATCTACTTTAATGCACATGGCATTAAAGTAGTCCCCCCTTTTCTAGGAAAATCTAATTACACCAAACCCAAGCACTCAATCAAACCTGTTATTCTGTGGCTAAACAGCCTGGAGTTAATGCAATTTGAGGAGATCCAGGCCGTGACTGGAAACGTCATGTATTAACAATATCTAATGGGGGCTCCCGTAGGTAAATGAATATGCTAACAAGCAAGATCACTGCTAAATCTAATATCTTTAAGCTGTTTAATTCCAAACAGTCCCTTAATAAATCAATTGACCGGGAGAGCTGATGCCCCTATCAATTATTCAAGAGAGCAAATAAATATTTCAGATGATTTGATAGGAAGGCTAGCACTGGTCTTATAGAAAGCTTTGCATTTCATTAGCCTCTCGCTAAAAGTTTTATAATGAGCGGAACACAGGTGGCATCCCCATTGCAGAAATGGGAATGAGAGAAATAAGAGATTGGAGACGAAGACTCCCTTCATCTCCACATTATTCCATTATCCATACTTCTCTTTTGTAATGTGAAAATTGGAGTCAAGTCCCCCAAAGAATTATCATTCTCTGCAATCACAAAGGAAATTAAAATGATCAAAAGTATGTCATATTGCAAGGGTCTTAATTGTAATTCCTATTGGAAATGCAATTATCAGATACCAATATCGTGGATATAATTTATGCAGTTTCACATCCAAATAGCCCTTCACCAAATATTTAATATTATCAATTCCATTTTCCAGAAGAAGAAACTGAGTTCCCCTAGTCATTTATAAAGTGCTGACTAGGTCACCTGTGTTTGAAAGCAGATGCTTTTTTTTTTCCCTCTTTCAGTGTTGAAGACCATTATTCATATTGAAAGCATATGGTTCTATTTAACATGATACCTGTCTTATGAATAATCTTCATTCAGGCTTCTGATCCTTTATACCAGGAAGGAAGGAAGGAAGGAAAGAAGGAGAGGAAGAAAGGAGAGAAAGAAAGAAAGAAAGAAAGAAAGAAAGAAAGAAAGAAAGAAAGAAAGAAAGAAAGAAAGAAAAAGAAAGAAAGAAAGAAAGAAAGAAAGAAAGAAAGAAAGAAAGAAAGAAAGAAAGAAAGAAAGAAAGAAAGAAAGAAAGAAAAGGAAGGAAGGAGGGAAGGAAGGAAGGAGGGAAGGAAGGAAGGAAGGAATTTAAGTGATTAACATCATTTTCCTTAACGTGTGTGTGAATGTTTGTTTGCGTGTTGAAAATGAACCAGACAGAGAAAGGTGAGAGCAAGAAAATGAATGGAAGCAAGGTAGTTACTCTTGAGAGAGTCACCCTACTGCTTTTTGCTTTACTCTGTGGGTATGGTGACCCATATGCTACCGGCCATGCTTGAAAATTGCTGGTGCCTTAAATATGCATTTCCATACTATCTGTGAAAGGAGAAAATTTGTCTATTTTTGCCTAAGCTTTGAAATGGATCCAACCACAACTTGATCAAATTTTGCGATTACAGGCCTCAAAACTAAAATGGCGTGCCGTCTTCACGGCATTTTACAGTTTACAAATGTAAAATCCCTGTTAAATTACTGTAAGCATTGTGGTTATAAGAAGTACTGTATGAAAAGAAAAGAATTTAGATGATTTGAAAAATAAAACTTAATTGTCAGAGGGTTTGAATATAAAAACAGTTGACGACTATTTCTCTAAGTGGAAAGATCCATATAAAAGTCACTACGCGAGGGCTTTCTGTGCCGGCAGTTCTACTCTACAAAATACTCAATGAGCTATGAAAGAGACATCTCAGCTACAGAAAATCATAATTTAAATGTTAGGTTTGTTCATTTTCAGCTTCATGAATCAATAGAGTAAATCCTTTATATTACTCTGTAAGTAAAATCTGGTCATGTTTAAAATCAGCTTTTGGTTCTTCCACTCACCAGAAATATCTTCTCAGGGAACCATTTAATTAAGCGTTTTTTGTTTGTTTTGTTTTATTTAATAGTCTAAACCCCACAGGAATCATGACGGATTTGAACAAGTTGGTAGACTCAACATGAGAGACAATGTCCCCAGCCCATCCTGCCCCAAATACCTAGTAATTATGGAAAAATATTTTTAAAAATTGACTCCACCTTAAAAAAAAGACAAGTCATGTTGCATCAGAAATTAAAAAGAAATCTCATAAATGAAAGACTTGTGAAATTGAAACTAGAAAAGGAGATGAGAATCAGAAATCTATTGGAAGAAGTAAAATAGCAGGTCCAATTATCTCCTGGGGAACTCCAAAGAGAAATGGCAAAATAGGCACCCCATGGAGGGATATTTTGGTCATCACATCAGGGTGATTGGGGAACCAAGCCCACTCCAGCTCCCAGCTTTCTGAAGGCATGAAGAAACAGAATGGTGACGTCTACATGGAAAGAGACATCTCCATACTCAGAAGACTAAGTACTAGCACTTCTTCCCCACCAGGCAATTGATGCGTGTGTCCACACCATGACTGGAGGAAGACCCCTATAATCACATCCATAAATGTGTGCACATGTCCAAGAAACACACACCATCGAGCAAAAACAAGAAGGACCTACCTCCACAAAATATACTTTGGGAAACAAAGAAGGTTTCCCAAATCATTCCCCAGATCAACATATAAAAGACGCACCATTGTAAGTTATTAGTATTAATGCTAATAATAATAGTAATAGAATTTTGATCCAATGAGCAAATAGCACACTAAGCATAACTGTATAACATATTTAGCGATCTAGAAGACTGTCTAATATTTATATAGGTCCCTGTCAGACTGTTCAACTAGAAATTGATCTTACAGTAACGCTCACCAAAGACTAACTTGAGATGTGATGTTTCAGAGCAGTGGTGAAGTCACAAATAAGCATCGTCTCCCTCCTCTGGAATTCTCAGATTAAAGTAAATCATCAGACTACAGTTACCAGAGCAGAAACATCTTAACTTTCCAGAGCAATGACTTCTCTGAGTTGAGACTGAACATTATGCTCTCAGATATCGTAGGAAATGTCCTTTTGAAGAATGTTCTGTGCTTTTGGAAGATTAGAGTTGAAGGTTTGGCTCACTACAATACACTGATGTATTTATATGGTACCTTTTGCATGATACAATTTGTACCAAAAGAAAAATGGTTTTTCCCTAGGTGATTTCCTTTATATAGTAATAAGGAATCCAAAAATCTATATTTCTTTTTACTATTTTTTTAATGTTTGTTTGTTTATCTTGAGAGAGAGAGAGACAGAGTGCAAGCAAGGCAGAGGCAGAGAGAGAGGGAGACAGAATCTGAAGCAGGCTCTAGGCTCTGAGCCGTCAGCACAGAGCCCGACGTGGGGCTAGATCCCACGAACCGTGAGCTCATGACTTGAGCCAAAGTTTGCTGCTTAACCGACTGAGCCACCCAGGCACCCCTAAAAATCTATATTTCAATATGTATCCTTTTTGCTTTGTCAGGAATCCCATAGCTAAATTTATTAAGGAACAAATGATTACAGGCATGTAAACATATTTTAGGTTCTTCATTTTTAATCTGTTTCATTTTTAAAATTTAATTCCGGGTAATTAAAATAGAAAATATTGCTTGAGGGCCTCTGGGTGGCCTAGTCAGTTAAGCATCTGACATCGGCTCAGGTAATGATCTCACAATTTGTGGGTTCAAGCCCCACATTGGGCTCTGTGCTGTCAGCTGAGCCTGGAGCCTGCTTCAATTTCTGTGTCTCCCTCTTTCTCTGCCCCTACACCACTTGTGCTCTCTCTCTCTCTCGATCTCAAAAATAAACATTTTAAAAAAATTTTTAGAAAAATAATGCTTGATACATAAGCTGCTTAATATTTTGTTGAAGTATATTCTACTTATCTAATAAATAAATAGTAAGCCATAAATTGAGTAGAGTTCCATAATTCACCCAAAGGAAGTGGCCTCTAAATGATGTGGTAAGGACTTACAGCTCTTTATATTGAGTTCTGGCTTATCAGAATCAGGTGTCACATCCTAACCTCTAATTATTCTCAACAGTGTTCAAATCTTACACTCCACAACTCTTCTTTTTTTTTTTTTAATTTTTTAATGTTTATTTATTTCTGAGAGAGAGACAGCGTGAGCAGGGGAGGGTCAGAGAGAGAGGGAGACACAGAATCCGAAACAGGCTCCAGGCTCTGAGCTGGCTGTCAGCACAGAACCTGATGAGGGGCTCAAACTCACAAGCCGTGAGATCATGACCTGAGCCAAAGTCGGATGCTTAACCGACTGAGCCTCCCAGGTGCCCCTTACACTCCACAACTCTTGCAGACCTTTTCCTCTCTATTCTAGCATCAATACCACGTTCCTTCTTTCTCATCTACATCTGATGACTTCACTTCTCCTCAGAAACATAAGCTCTAAGGCAAAATGTTTTCTTTTCCTCATGACCAATTTTGTAAACTCACTGACATCTTCCATACCTTTCCAGAACTGGGTTTGAAGCAAAGGAATTTGGAGAAGAATGTGGGATTTAGATTGGATTTTTAGTTTATATTTTCCAATAGAGATCTATAAAGGAATTGGGGTCTTGAACAATGTTATAAACGATTAGACTTTATAGGTATATAGAGAGAGGCCACTCCATCCAATGAGCAGAATACATATTTTTCCCAAGTGCATGGAACATTTGACATTGCAGACCGAATATTAGAACACAAAATAGGTCTAGGGGTGCCTGGGTGGCTCAGTTGTTTAAGCGTCTGACTTGGGCTCAGGTCATGATCTCACGGTTTGTGGGTTCGAGCCCCGCGTCGGGCTCTGTGCTGACAGCCAGCTCAGAGCCTGGAGCCTGCTTCAGATTCTGTGTCTCTCTCTCTCTGACCCTCCCCTGCTTACGCAGTCTCTCTCTCTCAGAAATAAATTAAAAAAAAAAAAACACACACTCAAAATAGGTCTTAATAAATTTTAAAAGACTGACACTATACAAAGTATCTTTTTCAATGGCAGTGCAATAAACTAAAAATCAAAGCAGAAGAAAACGGTGCAATTTAGAAATAGATGATAAGGGAAAGGAGCATTTGTTAATGATAACAAAAAAGAAGAGGGAAAAATAGAGGTGGAAAATGAAGGTGACATTTTCTTCCCAACTTACAGTTGGGAAAAGAGAACATTTATTTATAGTAGGATATAAAATTCTCCAATTATTATTGTGGAACTGTCTATTTCTCCCTTCAATTCTGTCTATATTTGCTTCCTATAGTTTATGACTTCATTGTTTGGTGCATACATGCTTATAATAGACATATCTTCATGGTGACTTGATCCTTTTAGCCATATATAATTTTCTTGTTTGTCTCTTAGAATGGATTTTGGTTTAAGGTTTATTTTGTCTGATATTAGTATAGCCACCCCAGCTCTTATTTTGTTACTATCTGCATGGAATGTACTTTTCCATTTTTACACTTTCAACCTCTCTGTGTCTTTAGGTCTAAAGTGAGACTCTTGTAGATCATGCATAGTTGGCTCTGGTATTGTTTTTTTGCCAGTTTCTGTCTTTGGATTTGAGAGTTTAATCCATTTACATTTAAAGTGATTACTAGTAAGAAAGGACCTAGTTCTGCCTTTTTGCTTAGTTTTCTATGTGTTTTGTAGCTTTTTTCTCCCTCATTTCTTCCATTACTGCTTTTTTGTGTGTATTTAGTGTGTTGTTGTTTTAGTTTTAGTTTTTTAATTTGTACATTCTATAGATATTTTCTCTGTGGTTAGCATGGGGATTACGTATAACATTCTAAAGTTATAACAGTCTGATTTTAATTAATACCAACTTAACTTCCATTGCAAACAAAAATTCTACTATTACATAGCTCCATGTCTCCATTTATGTTACTGCTGTCACAATTATGTCTTTATAGATTGTATATCCAATAATGTAGATTTTATTTTGTTTTATGTGTTTATCTTTTAAATAAAAAGTGGAGTTACAAACCCAAGTTACAAAAATACTGGATTTTATATTTGCCTACATATTTAACTTTATCAACGATCTTTTCTTTATATCTTCATGCTGCTTTGAGTTACTATCTATCCTCATTTCATTTCAATCTGAAGTCCCCTTAGAATTTCCGACAGGGCATATCTAGTGGTAGTACACTCCCTCAGCTTTTGTTTATCACACAATGTCTTAATTTCCCCTTCATTTTTTATAGGACCGTTTGGCTGGTTATAGTATGTGATGAACGACTTTTCTCATGCTTCTCTCAAGATTATTTGTCTTTGTCTTTGTCTTTTAACAGCTTGATTATAATGTTTTTATAATCTGTTTAGGTCTATTGAGTTTTTCCTACTTGGAGTTCATTCCATTTCTTGAGTTTGTAGATTTGTGAATCTCATCAAGTTTGGTAAATTTTCAGCCTTAGTTTTTTCAAAACTTTCTGTCGCTCTATTTTTCTTTTCTCTTTCTGAGACTCCTATGGAACATATGTTGGTCTGCTTGATAGTGTTTCAAAAGTCCCTTAGGTTCTGTTCATTTTTCTTCATTGCTTTTTTGCTGATCTTCAGACTCCATAATTTCAACTGTTCTGTCTTCAAGTTTACTGATTCACTCTTCTAATTGCTTAAATCTACTGTTGAAGCTCTCTAGTGAATTTTTTCATTTTAGTCATTGTACTTTTCAACTTTAGAATTTCTGTTTGATTCTTTTGTATAGTTTCTAACTATTGATATTCTCACTTACTTTATGTATTCTCATTAGCTTTAGCTTCTGCTGTTTCTGTGTGAGGTGTTCATTTGTTTGTTTGCTTGTTTTCTTGTTTGTTTGTTTGGTTTGGAGCATACTTTAGTTATTTTAATGATTTTTTTAATGTTTAATTTTTTTTTTTTTTTTTTTTTTTTTTTTTTTTTTTTTTTTTTTTTTTTTTTTTTTTTTTTTTTTTTTTTTTTTTTTTAGAGAGAGAGACAGAGACAGAGTGCAAGCTGGGAAGGTTCAGAGAGAGAGGGAGAATCCGAAGCAGGCTCTAGGCTCTGAGCTATCAGTGTGCACATGTGTGCGTACAAACCCACACACACATATTTGATTATTGAAGGCTGTAGTATGCTTTGTTTGAGACTTTTTTCAAATTTCTTTTCAAAGACTATTTCTTATCATGCATGACCACTAAGGATTGATTCTTTGGCTTATGACCAGCTAATGTTTTGACAGAGATTTCTTTAAATGCCAGAAGCTCTTCCAGTTTTTATAGATTGACTTTGTTCTGGGGTGTTGATTAACACTTATTTAGGTTTGCTCTGAAGCTAGGAATCCGCCCAAGGTGAGAGCTTAAATTCTTCATAGGACTTTTCTGAGCATGCCTCTTGCCTGGAAATGTGCTTGGCCTTCTAAATTTCCCTTTAAATATAGCTGCTTTTGAATGTCCTAATTTCCCTAATTTCCCTCCACCTCCTCCTCCAGCCCTTTGATGGTCTATTGTATAGTCTATTCATCCCTTGTTCTAGGTGTCTGTGGGTCTATAGGTCCCTTGTAGCTTTCACGAGAAGGGCCTGTTATTTTTCTGCCTGAATTCTGAGCTACGCAAAATAGAAATAAACATCTTGTATTAGTCCTTTGGGTATCTCCCAAACAGGTTAGAACAGATGTCTACAATAATTTGCAGATAAGGTCTGCTCTTCTCCTTCTGGTTCGATGGAGGCGACTGGGAACCAGATTGCTGCCACTTCAAAACTATGACCGCTGTTTTGTTAGGGGGAAAAGGGGGTAAGCATGAGTTAGAATGCCACAAAACTTTCTTACCATGTAGAGGTCACTTTTCCTTAGTCGGCTGTTCACTTGATGGCTGTGAACCTCTGACTCTTTTCTAGAGCACTAGCAAAGTTTTTGCAAGATGTTTTTTGTTTTGTTTTGTTTTTTTTTAAATACTTCTTTTAGGGAACAAAAGCTTGAGGAGTCCTAGTTCACCAATTTGGCCTCTATTGCATTTTTAAGCTACCGCATTGCCAGAAGGTGGAGAAGTTAGAATACTAAAGTAAAGAAACAACAACAAGACAAGTTATAATAGTTTCTGTTACCAGATTTGAAAATAAAATCACTAAACCCATGGATTTTATTCAGGCTAAAAATAAACAATGTAGGGACTGACATTAGTAATCCAACTAACATGGCCTGCATGTTTTTGTAAAAGGAGGTCTTTACATTTCTGTAATAACAGATAGTAGGAGTAAAAAGAGACATGGACAACTAAAAGTTCATGAAATTTGTTGAAGGTAAAGGTATATTCAGTCTTTTTTTTTTTTTCAGTGATATCTAAACTTATACACAACTACTTTTTGCCTAGAGACTGTTTTCAGTAGATGTTAAAACAAAATAGACAAAAAGCAAGTGGAAATGGTCTGTTTTAAGAAATCCGGTTTAGTGGTGCCTGAGTGGCTCAGTCGGTTGAGCATCCAACTTTGGCTCAGGTCATGATCTCACAGTCTGTGGGTTCAAGCCCCGTGTCGGGCTCTGTGCTGACAGCTCAGAGCCTGGAGCCCACTTCACAATCTGTGTCTCCCTCTCTCTCTGCCCTTCTCCTGCTTGCTCTCTGTCTCTGTCTCTCAAAAAATAAAATAAAATACAATAAAGGCATAAAAAACTAAAAAATAAATTTTAAAAAAAGTCAGGTTTATCTTCAGAAAAGACAAGAGGGACTTAAAAAGCAGTTGATTCCTCAGCAGAAGCTAGAAATGATATCAGTATTCCAAAACTGTGCTAGTCATGAATGTGTTGCCATCCCAAGAAACTTCCTAGTTCACTTGAACACACCACAATAAATAAATGACTCTTTCAGAAGCACCCAGGCATCCATTCTCTGTAGTCCATCAGCCACATCAGCAGGGAATCAAAATGTTACATTCATCAACTTTAGCTAAATTAATTTTAATGAAAAAAGTCACTCCGTCATCACTTTTAAGGTTCAATAGAATCTTTCACTTGTAAACTCTCAGATCCAAATGTTATTTTTGGATTAACACTTATTGAACATTTCACCATTTGTGGGGAGAGGGGCACTTTTTTGTGAATTACCTCAGACATGTAGTATTTCACTCCCATTATAGAGAAGGAAAAAATTAGGCTCAAAGATTTAAAATCTTTTCACCAAAATTTCAAGGCTAGTAAATGATGACACTGGGATTTATTGTGAATTTTTTGATGTGGTTACCAACAAATTATTATTTTTTTAATTTATGCTGCAGATTTGATGCTGAATCTCCCCCATGGAATCTCTTTTTCTCCCTCTCTCCTTTCCCACCCTCTTTCTCTCTTGGTCACCTGTGATCAGCTGCTGCACTATATTTAACAGAAATCCATCTGTAGCTTTATCCCATTGCCCTTAATAGATCTTCACATATTTGATGGTGTTTGTCAGCTTCTCCTCTGCCTTTTTTCTCTTCCGAACCAAATGACCCCTTGTTCCTTAACTATCTTCTACAGGTACACCAGACTGGAATTTGACAGCATCAGTTCAGGAACTAGACATTCCAGTTTCAAGCTCGGCACCAGCACTTGCTAACCATATGACAATGAGAATGTCATTCACCTCTAAACCTGAGGGTAAAAGTGATATTACCCATGGTGGGCTGATGAGAGGGAAGAATGAAATAGTCTCTGTAGAAGCTTAACATGGGAGATCCTTTCTACTCGCTGAATGGGTTGTTGCCTGATTCATGAATCATTGAATAAAATCAATTAGATCTTTAAAAACAAACAAATAAACTTAGCACAGATTTAATACATAACTAATGTCAATTATTACCAATGTTTTTCTTACTCTTTTCTGATATTCCAGTTGTGTCTTTTTCTCCAAAAGTTGGTATCTACAATAGTACAAAATACTCTCAGTTTTGTCTGATGAATTTTGAATAGAGTGGGACTATTCCAGTTATAAATACTTTATTGTACCCACCACCCTAAAATCATCATTCTTTTGTAACCACATCCTTATGATGACTTAACTTGTTTACTCTTAATTTAAACCCTTAGCTAGCTTTCTTATTTAGTTTCTAGATGGACAGACAGATAGATACAGACAGCCTTACTATGGCTAAGCCACATTTTCTCCAATCTGTTTTATCAAAATTTGGGTTTTGAAACCCAAGTGCAAGACCGTACATTTTTGTAAGTTTCATCTTCCTTTTTCTTAATGTTTATTTATTTTTGAGAAAGAGAGAGACACAGAGCCTGAGCAGGGGAGGAGCAGAGACAGAGGGAGACAGAATCCAATGCAGGCTCCAGGCTCCAAGCTGTCTGCCCAGAGCCTGAAACGGGTCTCAAACATATGAACCTTGAGATCATGACCTGAGCTGAAGTCGAAGTCTGATACTTCACCAACTGAGCCACCCAGGTATCCCAGAAGTTCATCTTCTTAATTTGAGTTTATTTTGGATAACAACTAAGCTGTCTAATTTTTGATACCCGTGTTTTTATGCCATTAAGATTCTATTAATATTCTTTTACCTTCCTTCAAAATGTCAACAAAAACATGAGAATGATGGCTATAGAGAGAGAGTCCTATGGCATGCTCTATGTACCTCCTTCAAATCTGTCATTTGTCCTATTTTTACCCAACATCATGGCATAGCAATGAAAGCTACACTTTGTAGAGGTTACTCTTTTTGAGGTATTGCATAATTTGGTTTAAAACAATTAACCCTTTCTAGCATTAAAAATAGCTTGAAAATTAAGCACCAAGGTCTCCTTTTGCCAATTAGAAAACTGAGTCACAGAGATGTTCACAAAATTTCCCAAGGTCACTCAGAGATCTCCCCTTTCTCCAAGCCCAACAGGATTTGTTGCCTGCAAATGATCCCTAAGCGTTGGGAAGGCTGCATCAGATGACGTACAAATGATGCTTTGAGCTCTTTCAAGGATTACTTTCCTTTTCAAACATTGCACACTTTTGATCTGTAGTCATATTTTGGAAACTATAATATTCAGAGCAGTTTGACATAACAGTCTAAAATCACAGTCAGGGGCATGTGGGTAGCTCAGTTGCTCAGGCGTCCAATTTCGGCTCAGGTCATGATCTCAAGGCCTGTGAGTTTAAGCCCCACTCCAGGCTCTGTGCTGACAGCTGGAAGCATGGAGCCTGCTTTGGATTCTGTGTCTCCCTCTCTCTCTCTGCGCCTCCCCTGCTTGCTCTCTCTCTCTCTCTCTCTCTCATTCTCTCTCAAATAAACATTCAAAAATTTTTAATCAAAGTATAGGGAATACCTTTCTCTAATTAAAAGAATCCACTGTGATGAGTTCAAATTTCCACCATTTACTAAGATGACTTTCTGAAACTGGGTGATTTGTTCTATCCATTTGGAAACACTGTACAAAATCATTGTCTTTTCATCAGTGTATCATTGTAAATGCATGAGAGGCTCACTACACCCCAATGAAATTAAAACCCGATGACAGTTTTACTCATAAGTGTTACAGGCACCATCCAGAGACTGTTTTTATTAATATATAGTATTTAAAATGTTTTAATGTTTTCTTTGTTTTTGTGAGAGAGAGAGAATCAGAGTGTGTGTGAGGAAGGGGCAGAGAGAGAGGGAGATACAGAATCTGAAGCAGGCTCCAGGCTCTGAGCTGTCAGCACAGAGCCTGACGCGGGACTGAACTTCCAAACCGTGAGATCATCACCTGAGCCAAAGTCAGGCACTTAACCATCTGAACCACCCAGGTGCCCCTATTAATATATAGTATTATAGAAATAATTTCCAACTGATATCTAAAGAAGCGTGGAAAAGAAATGTGTGGAATATTTTAACTGGTGTCTTATTTCAGACATGGGTAGAGCCTCACTGGGGATGAGTTAGTTGTTTATCTACCCATGCTTTCCTTCTCTTTTCATTAATTTAATTTAATTCCATTTATATGTAACCAGAGAGTAGCACTCCCTGCAGTATGCCCACTCCATTTGTAAACTGAATTGAAGTCATCATCCCTGCTTTAATGGCTGTGAAGGACTGAGAAATTAATAGCTCTCTCTTGAATTAGTAAATTATATTTTTCCAAAGAGAGAAAAGTACCTCGTAAAAATAAGTGACTAGAGTCACTTTTATTTTATTTTTATAACAAGTCTTTTTATGCTATAGTTTTAAACCCCCTTTTACAATAACATCTTACATTTATATCGCGCTTTATACTTTTCAAAGCACTAGCATGCACATTATCCTATTTTATCTTCACAACAACCTTCAGACTTAAGTAGAATAGAGCAAAAAGGAGTTCTCTGCTACAGACTGAAGCGTGAAAATATTAAATGACTTTTCACAAAGTGAGCTGATGGGCCGGGGCTGGACCTCCTGGCTGCCAGTCTGGAATGTTCTGTGATCTTTCTGCCTGCCAGGAAAAGGCAGATAGAGGAAGCACTAAAGGAAAAAGAGTTTCTTACTGAAATGTGTATCCAATGATTAAAAAAAAAGACATTAAGAACAAACAAAATCAAATAAAAAAGCTAACATATTGCCAAACACAACGTGTTCCTAGTAATAAAATAAGTGAAAGTCCTTAAGAATAGTTTTACCTAAACTGCAGAAAGTAATGTATACTTCACAGTTTATAACCATAATACCCACATGCACAGACAAATATGCATATTTAATAGTGTGAAGAGTAAATCCATCTTCTATTTTGAATATGTAAACCTAGTTCAATAAGGTAATTTTTTAAGCTGTGTATTTTTAAATAATATTTTAGTTTATAAGAAAAAATGCAAAATATTAGTGTGCTTTTGTTTTTTTTAATTGATTTTAATATATTCCTCCATTTTGATTCAACTGTATTTGTTCTATACCTTATACTAAGTCTATTTGTGGATTATCTTAGATATCATATGCTGTATAGAGTTTTTATAATACACATTTATACTACTTTGGGGTGACACACTTTGTTACTAGAGTGCACAAAATCTCACACAGATGTAATAAATTTCCAGGAATGTTTCCCTAATTCAGTTACCCAGTAACACATTTTGGTTTTTTTGAGTACCTACTATGCCCCAGACTCCATCCGAAGGGATGAAGTTTTTAAAAAGT
Source organism: Hyaena hyaena (assembly GCF_003009895.1). Classification (NCBI taxonomy): domain Eukaryota; kingdom Metazoa; phylum Chordata; class Mammalia; order Carnivora; family Hyaenidae; genus Hyaena; species Hyaena hyaena. Next base: position 1,621,636 of record NW_024080939.1, read on the forward strand.
AAATAATACTTAAATACCCAGTCTCTGCACTTGGAAGAGAGATGCCAGAACCACTAATGATAAAACAATGTGTAAAATGTTGTGTGAATACAAATAAAAAAATCATCAATTCTTCCTGAGGTATTCAGGAAAACACTGGAGAGGGACTACTTTGTTGAGTTCTGTGTTGAGCAGGAGAATGTCGAAAAAAATCCGGGAGCATGGAGTTCAAATCAAAGTATCAGCTGAGCAAAGGCGATTCTGGAGTCCAGAAATGAGGAAGGGGGAGGAATTGAGTTAGGGACTGTTTGGGGCCAGGTAATAATGAACCTAGAAGAAGAAGCTAGAAAATTTTGTGTCACATACATTGGGAAACCATTACAAAGGGTACATACCCCTTCAATTAAGAGGTGCCTGGGTGGCTTAGTCGGTTGAGCGTTCCACTCTTGATTTCCACTCAGGTCATGATCTCATGGTCCCTGGGATCAAGCCCTACATTGGGCTCTGCTCTCTCTCTCTCTCTCTCCCTCTCTCCCTGCTGCTCCTCCACCTGTTCAGTCTCACTCTCAAAATAAATACACTAGAAAATAGCAAAACAGGACCAATATGCTTTGAAACATTTTATGTATATAAATAAAGCATAGAAACTCACTCAGATTGGCTTAAATCTTATGAGCTTTTCAAAAATACACACACACATGCAAAGCCTGAGGTCACAGGTTTTTCCTACTAACTAAAGGTTTGGCGGGCAGCCAGGGAAACTCAGAAACATCAAGGAAGAAAGCCAGGAAGGCTCTCAGGAATGCTGGGAACTCATCACATTCGCTCTTCAGAGCCCTGCATGTGTCTGTATGAGCAGATCTTGCCATAGGCTTTGCTCTCTTTCTCCACATATTGCCTCCTTGACCATGGCAAATGATGGGTGCTCCGCATTCTTGAGTTTGCAGGCCCCTTTCATTCGAGTTGTGTGCAATCTAGTTTTTGACTAGGCACTCTGACTGAGCTGGATTGGAACGGAATCCTATAAAGGTAGCAGAGCATGGTACAGGGCTATTTTCAGAGGTTCCTTCACTGGTAGTTGAAAAGATGCTACTTCCTGGTTAGGAGCACAGGGGCTGAATCTGAATTGTCTATCTCCGAATCCCAGCATCATCGCCCTTGTTATGTGACTTTGGGCAATTTCCTTAACACCAGTTATTATATACCACATTACCAGCATTTTACTTGGGTTGGACCACTGAGGCACAGAGAAATTAAAGAACTAGTTTAGTGCATGCATGGGTCAGTGAATGAATTTATAGTCTGGTCATTGAGCACATGTTCTTAACCACTAACTTATTTTCATTGCAAGCAAACACATTGAAATGCCTTCTTTCTTTGCTAAGCCATTTTAAAATTTTTCATTGCTATCTAATGAGTAGCTTAATCCGGCCAGGAGCTATTAATAATAGAGCGGTCAAGGGAGAAAAAGACTTGGAAAAGAAGGTACTCTTTTGAAAGGTTTCTCTTTGAAAGAAAGCAGTATAATGAAATTTTTTTGCATCACTTTCTATTTCAAAGTGTTCTTTTCAATACATATATTTGTGGTTCCAGATGTATCTTCCTGTGACAATAGCCTCTAATATATTTCTACCAAACAGCATGCATGGCTAATTCTTCCTAATTCTTTTACCCTTCTAGACTCTAGAAGATTAGCCTGCTGTCAGGTTCTGGATAATTGGGAAAATATCTAAGGTAGTTTTATAATATTATTTATCTTTATTGCTGAAAACCCAGCAGGTGAAGAAAAATGAAGACAATTTGGTAAATAATGGATCCAGAGATGACTTATTGTTTTTCTGCAATGAGAAATAAGCACAGTTTATTATGTGACCTTTCTTGAAGTACCTGTCAAAAACTCAGAAGTAATAAAGCTTGACTTGCAAAGAGTGACTGATTTAAAAAAGATACGCACTTAAAATGTTGTATCTCTTTATTAAAAGTTAATCTTCTATTTGTGTATGATAGATATCCCCCCCCAAAAAAAAAACCTTATGGCTGTCCCACACATAATGCACATCTATCTAATGATAGATATCCCCCCCAAAAATAAAACCTTATTGCTGTCCCCTACATAATGCACATCAATGAATCTACACTCACTTTTATATTTTTGGACACACTTCAGTTTACAAAGTGCTAAAAAAGATGTTCTGTAACATATGCGTGTTTTTTCTCTCTTACAAAAGGTCGCCTTAGATTCTGATCATTTTTTTTTCCTGGTGGAGTTTGAAGGTAGGAAGCTCGTTTGACTTTGAGTCCCTCTGTGTCCAGCTACAGTTTTTATTTCTATTAATGGACAAAGGCTTACAGTTCCTTTTCAACTATAAATTCTAGAACTTCATTTAATTAGACTATTTTGGAACTACGTGTGTATATCACAGCATTTAAGAATGACCACGCCTATCATAAAATATTGTTGTAGTAAAGCTTCAGTAATGCATTCGACAGTCTGGTATACTGGAAAGATTTTGTTCGTTTTAACCCTCTTGGTATTCTAAAGTTTTAAGATTACTCACAAACTAGACAAGATGATTTTTTAAGGCATAAACATTTAACACATGTTCCTTTCGTCAGACCAAGTTCTTGTAAAGATCTTAAATAAAAATTGTTTTTACGTGCAAAGTTCCTATAAAAAATAAAATCAGAAATGCCCTCCGAATTAAATGCAAAATTAATAAAACTAATGAAAACACAACAATTGATAACCAAGTCACAGCAGCAGAATTTACTTATTTTGGCATATGGAAGTAACTATTTTCAATTTGTTTGCTTTTCTGTATAGAACACAAGAACCTATTTTTTAGAACACACTATTTAAAATGTGTTTTTTCTGGCCTAGGTTCTGTAATTAGCAGGATGTTGAATTATCTTCCCACACAAGAAAGAATGCACTGGGGTTCTGTGGATCAAAATGCTTGACCAAACACACACACACACACACACACACACACACACACACACAAAGAACACACAATAATACTAAAATCTTTTCCTTGCTAAGTGTTTGTAATTACTTTTAAAATATCAGAAAGGAAAGAAAGGCTTGCTGTGTATTTCACAAACAGTAATCACATAAGCTTTTAATTGTACTTATAAAAGCTCATAATCTAAAAATAAGAAGAAAAACCAAAAAGTTGAAGCAATCCTTTAATAAAGTCTGTTCTGTGCCGTGTGCAATTTTGCTTTGTCTTCATATTTGGATGCAACTCTCTGTCCTTGAGTTTTGAAAGGTTTTTGAGAAATAGTAGTGTATTTCTATTTGCTTGTAGCTTGGGAAAAAACGAAGAAAATTTTAAAAAGAAGGAAAAACATCCTAAATAATATTATTTATAATAATTTTTATATTTTTTATAATTTTATATGAATTTATAATATTATTTATAATAATATTAAACCACCTTTTAATATTATTTAAAGAATATGTGTTTTATAGTTTGTTGTTTTTTGGTTTGTTTGTTTTGTTTTTTGCTTCTTCCTTAAGATGATCGGGTTTGCAAAATCCTGCTCCATTTCTTAAATAAGAGATACATTGCCTTATTTTAACTCAGAAGAAAGTTTACATTGCACTTGATTTGTAAACTGACCCAAAACATTTGAAATAGATAATTCTTCTAAGACATCCTAGAACAACTTAAAAATAAAACAACAAAAAAACATTTGTGTGGTGTGCATATTTGTATTACCAATTACAAACACGATGTTCAGGTTGGTTGTTTTGTTTTGTTTTTTGTTTTTGTCTTCAGAAGAGAGAACCAAAGAATTTTGTGTGTGTGTGTGAGAGAGAGAGAGAGAGAGAGAGAGAGAGAGAGAGAGGGAGGGAGGATATATCCACGCTCTCTTTGCATACTGGTAACTTGCTTGGTTAAACTGATGACTGACATGGTTGAGAAGTCCTATCAAACGTAACAGAAGAACAAAGGAATTTGTCAAAGCAACCTGGGAATCAGGGATAAGAAGTCTTTCACTCTGTTCTCATTTAATCAGCACAGGTATCTTTGTGACACTTTTTTTTAGACCAGATATTTTAGGATATTAGAGATTCAAAGATTGATAAAAAAAAAAAAAACTATGAGTTTGTGTTTTTAAGACTTCTAAAGCACATCAATAATTAAGTCCTTCACATAGGTTTTGTTTATTTTTTTTTTTCGAGCACTTTCCCTCACGCTGGTGAAGTAAAATCAGAATTCTATGAAAAATTTTTAAATGGATTTTCCAGCCATACTGTACCTCTCTGTATTTTCTTCTTTAGTCTATTTTTGCATACCACTCTTTCAAGACACAGACACACACACACACAAATAACACACACAAACACACATTCCAACACCCTATGAATCCTGGTAACACATAGCCATAAAACTATTCCTAAGTCTACTTGATTTCTTTCTTTAAAACGTAATGATAATGGATGAGACAGAGGCATAATTGCATTTGCATTCTTACTCATCTGTACACTAAGAACTGGTTTTTAAAATACAGAACTTAAAATGTACAAACTTACACGTTTGTTTTCAGAACGTATGAAATGGGTCCTGTCCCTTTAATATGTAAATCTATTGAAATCCACTCCTCCATTGCAAGGGTCTCTCTGTTTATTACTTTATGACATTTCAAGACTAAAGGTGCAGGAGGGGCTCACATTAATTTGCTTTATGTTTGACTAGAGAGGCTTCCCATAACTATTAGAGCCCACTTCGGGACCACTTCATTTCAGACTTCTTGTCAGTCATTTGAGAATGATATGGCCTGAAGCCTGGGAAGAATAAACACATCATATATTAGGTAAAGCTTTGATGTATAGGGGTTGCTGAATGCCAACACCTCTTTCTGAGGATGGAGAAGATCAGAAGGTGGGAATGAGATTAAGGTATGAAAAAGTATTACAGACAGGGGTCCGGCCAGTCTTTCTGGAACATTACAGCTCAGAGGAAACAGAGTGGGCAAAGCTGGATTCATTTCATTTATGCTTTGGTGCTTTTTGTGGTGGTCACTAGAAAAAAAGGTTGGGGATAAGGAACACATTCTTTGTTTCTCTTTCCATTATTAAACAGATATTTGATAGTAAATAACATTTGAGAACTGATAGCAAAAACCAATAAGCAACATCTCAGCCACTTTTCACAACTGGTCAGAAATTAATGGGCTTCTCTAAGTCATCATTTGAATTCACACATTTTGCTTTTTTATGCTCTTAAATGCTCCATTTTACACATTTTTAAAAATTTTTATTTATTTCAAGGGGTCGGGGGCTGTCAGCACAGAACCCAATGGAAGGCTCAGTCTCACAAACCATGAGATCATGACCTGAGCTGAAATCAAGAATTGGCTGCCTGACCAAATGAGCCACCCAAGCCCCCATACACATTTTTGAAAAGTAGATTTAGAAAAAAAAATAATAAAAGTTGGCTTTAGAGAAGGGGAAATAATATTTTTTGTTTTAGAAATGACAAATATCTTCCCTGCCTCTAAGCTAAAGAATGCATTAGCAACTATTTCAACTTGAAGAAGTCCATGAATGACAGCATTATTTAGTGGGAAGTTTCAAAATTTTAGAAAACGGGAGTTTCACCCAGAGGGATGCGTTTTGTTTTTCCATATGTTCAACTTCAATTTGTTCTGGCTGCCTTGTACTTCATCTTGAAGTGATTGTCTGTTAGTCTGATTTGAATACAGGCATTTGCACTCATAGTGCAGCTGGTTTTCCTGTTAGGTTATGCAGTTCCTATTGAGAACCAATTATTTCATACAGTGTTGATACTATCAGAGTCTTGAGGCGCCCCACACCTGATGATGCCCATATATTATTATTTCACGGATTGAACTAAGCAGCTGTATCTCACATCCTCATTGTAGCCCCAATCTGAGTGCCCGCCTTGCACTGAGATCCCCGTTCCCAGGACTGATCTCCTAGCTTATTCACTGTCGTCTGGGTGAAGGGAATAACCCATTACCTGCTTTTCTTCCTTGTGAACGAATCCAGGAAGCTCCATTTGTTGAAAGGAAGAATCTGTATATGAAATTACAGATTACAAATTAAAATATAATAGTACTTTCTCTGGAGCTATAAATTGGAGCCTCTGGGAGGGAGTCAGTCACACTACAGGGCGTGCCTCTCCTGTGTTGTTGCCTTAAACAACCCAACGGCACATTTTTTATGTAGTTAGAAGAAGTGAGAAGAGCAGGGTAAACTGAGATTAATGTACATGATTTTATGCAGATGCATAAATAAAAAATTATATATATGTGGATATAAGGCAAATATCTACATATATATGTGTGTGTGCATATATATGTGTATATACATATGTGTGTGTGTGTGCATATGTATATATCTGAAGCTAGGAGACATGTAAATGTTTCTATACATTTTTTAAAAACCCCAAAACAACAGTGAGCCACAATGGTGAAAACTATTTAGCAGTTACAATAAGTAACGAGTAAAACAAAGACAGATTTTCCCCTAGGAGAATGGAAAAAATAATGTAGTTGGGAACCCATGTTTTTCCTTAAGGTCTAATTTTCTTGCAGATGATCCGAGAGTAATGAATGGCTCCTTTTCTAGAAGCCTAGAATCTGGGTTCGTCATGATTAATAAATAAATATGATCCTTCCTTTCTTTCTAGGGACCTCTTCACGTCACTTAGTTAGGGGTACCTTGAAAGATCTGACATGGATAGAATTAAATACCATAAAGCAACATGTACTTGCTTCATAGCATTATAACAATTGTTAACATTTACTTATTGCTTAGATTATGCCTACCACTGTGCTAAGGATGGTCCCGACCACCTACAAGAGGTCACTTTTAGCCATCTCCATTGAGTCATTTAGTTTTGGAAAATTAGAAAAAATAGAATAAAATGAAGATGTCCACGAGTGGCTCTCCATACTGACATAGTCTTATCAACATTACCAATAAGGTTTTTATCAGCTTCGGGCATGAGGCAAATCTATCTTACTAGTGTGAAAACTAATGAAAGATCATCCTGACAATGATAATTAATTGCAGTTGTTGACAAGGACTCCTTTCCTTTGCACTCTCTTTTCTGTTGCTCTTTCTCGGTCTTTTAGCTCTCCTCTCTCTCAATTAGACATATGAAAAGTGCGGCCCTCCCCTTTGAGAAAGAAGCTTTTAGATTAATCATATTATCTTAAGGTTCCAAATCTCCATGCCTGCATGACCTTTCTTCCATTAGAATCCATTATCTTAAACTATCACAATAATCCTGGCTTTAGGGAGGGAGAGAGGGAAGAGGAATCAAATCTAATAGATGGCAAATAAGATTAATCTATGATCTAAGTGCCGATTACACTTGGCCCTGCCCTTGAACACCCAGGTGTAACCTTGAAATTCACATCCACTAAGACACGGCAATTGGATTGAGTGTCCCTGAAGGCCTTAAGGGCAGCTGGCCAAGCTTTACCCATTACTCCCCAGCGAGATCCTGAGCCGTCTCAACCTCCAACTCTCTTTACTTGTGGAATTTGGCAGCTGTGCTTTCTCATGTTTGTTTTGGGATAGTTCACATTTTTGAGATAAAATACTTATTTTGGGTCCTTGATTTTTGTTTGTCAGAAGCACCCGGCCATGGAGGGAATGAACTTTTACCTGGACCTCACAAGAGGAAAACAAATGATCCGGCTCCTCAAAATCTGATAGCTGCACCAAAATAAATTCAAGTCTTTGCTCCTTTCAAAACACTGACACACCGATCCTAAAACTACATATGTTTAAGAGCAACCAAGAGGAGGGGGGAGAAATCCCCTTTGCGATATTTGTCTTTGGAACTTGGAGCTGATTATTTTTCTTCCGCGTGGCCCGAGGTCTTGGAGAGGACACCCTTTCGGTAAAATGGAACATGACATCGGGAAGTTCAAGCTACTGGTGACATGGACAGGAAGAAGAATTGTGCTTAGAGGAGATGATTTCAGCCAAAGAGAAAGAGCACTGGCTCAAAAAGAGAGAAGGGAAACAAACCATTAGTGCATCCTCATTAAAAGTTGGTCCCATCTTTTAAAATTCAAAGTTGACCAGACAGAACGTTCTCTCGACGTGGATCTGTGCAGTCCAGACCTCTGAATGTATTGAAACTATAGCAGCTAGCATTTAATTAAACCCAAAATTAGAGCAGGAAGGAAAAGTTAGGTCCGAATGAAGAAAAACAAGTAGGCTTCTAAAAGATAACAGGTAAAACTTGGTGGGAAGAAAACACAAGCATTTCTTCTGAAAAAAGAGAGCAAAATAAAAAGTGTCAGAGAAACCAGGTTGGGAGTCCCTCCTGAGCCGTTTTCATCAGTATTTAGCCTTTCTCCATATTTTCTTTCTGGCATATTCTCAACCACACCTTCTGACTCCACACAAAACAACTCTGACAGGCTTTGTTCTGTAAGGGCTATTTTGAGTGTTTTAACAAAACTTAGCACATATCACCTCTTTGGTCAGAATCAGGCTTGCAGGATGAGGACCTCAAGCGTCTTAGCTCCTGAGTGGTTAGTCTGTATTTCCTTGTAATTTTATAACTTGATTTCCTAAGATATTAAAAATGGATTCAAACTCATAAATCCAATCTCTGTTTCCTTTTTTGTCTCTCAAAAGTAAATTACAACTTTTTCTTTTTCTTAATAGGTTTAATAAAGCAGGTCCAGGAATAAAATATTTTCGGGGCACCTGGGTGGCTCAGTTGGTTGAGTGTCCAACTTCAGCTCAGGTCATGATCTCACAGCTATTCGGTTCGAGCCCCATATCGGGCTCTGTGCTGACATGCCAGAGCCTGAAGCCTGCTCTCTCCTTCCCTCTCTCTCTCTCTCAAAAATAAATAAAAACATTTTTTAAAAAATATGTCAGACACCATCTTTCTGGATATCGATGAGGTACATGGTGTCGGGCTTATTGCATAACATTTCTGAGTCACAAATATGACAGAGGATGTGTCTAGCCACAGTGGACTTTCTAATCTCTGTATGGATAGAGTTGAATCCCAGCTCTGTAGTTTATTAGCTGTGGGACCCTGGGTAAATTGCCTAACCACTCTGTACTTTAATGTCCTCACCTTAGAGTGGGAATATTAGTATTATCTACCCTAATGTATTTTGGGGGAGGGCTTATGTGAGTTAAAAGAGGTAAATTGCTTGGAAGATATTTAATATGTGCTCTATACCTGTTATCTAGTCGTTGCTGTAACTTGACGTGACCATCATTAGCATCTCAGTTAATACTGTTTCTCTTTTTTTCCTTTCCCTGTGAACTTAAGAACACTGGGAAAAAACAATACTGTTGGTTTCATAGATGAGTGTAAGGCTCACAGCTGAAAAAACATCAAAGAAATGAAGGATTCCTGGGCACCATGGTAAAAACACAAAGGCTTCTCCGAGGCCGCCCTTCTCTTCTGTGTTAGGACAGTGACATTTTGACTGAATGTGGGAGCCCTTGTCAGCTGTCCGGGGAGGGTTAACTCACACCTCAGCGAGAGCCTCATGCCATTAAGTCAGGGAGAGTAATGAAATTTCATTTAATTTGTCAGGAAGAAAGTGCTAATGTTAAAAGGCATTTAATAAAAAAGGGAGAGATTCTTTGAAAGGGAGTCCTTAAGTAATTACTTCAAGTGTCTTAGGCCTACTCACCAGAATATTTACATTAGTGTCTTACAGAGCCAGTGTGTAATTAAATTAGTGCCGCATTTACATTCCCTGTCTTTTTTCTTTTTTAAGGAAGTGTGATTTTATTAATCATCCTTAAAAAGGAGAGAAAGAAAAGAACTTGATCTAATCAAATTAGATATTGGTGTTTTTTTGAAATGTTCTCAGTGAGAGAATTGCTGAGTGAAAGTTGTGTGAGAGACGGGAAGGGCTGGTCCCAGCCTGGAGCAGCTGTGCGCCTTCCTCATTTCCACTTGGAAAGACGCCATCTTTTATCTTCTCAGACCTGACATGGAAAGTCAGGTCAGCAACTGCGGACTGTCAGCATATTGTGGTGGATATTCTTGTCGAGCTGGGGTTCTCTTTTCAACGTGCCAGAGAGGACAGGATGGATACGGAAGTGTGAGGGAAGGGAAGTACTTGTGAAGCAGCAGGAGGCAGGCACATCCCTCATCTCTCCTCTCATGTGTGGAGAAGCTTGGTGCGATCACCACCGGTGCCAAGAGGTGATAACAAATGCACCAGGAGTGGCAGGAAGCTCACGGGGCCACCACCAGATGGATTTGGATCTCCCAAAGCAGGTCCCATCTAGGAGAAAGATTCTTGAACATTCTATTGGAAGTAACCTGCTGCTGTTTTCCACACGGATTTAGAAAACGTCCTCATGTGTCAATCTGTGTACGAATATCATGTGAATGACTTTTTTCAGGTTTGCCTTCTGAGAGGGTGTAAGTGCTATGGAGTTGAAAAAGTAAGTACAGACATATAAAAGGTGATATAGATATATAGTTGATTAGAAGATTCAAGGAGGTCACATTATCAGAAAAGTTTGTAAACAATAAATTGTTGATAATTCTAGCTGTTTTTTCTAACTACAGTTTACTAAAACAAAAACCCTTCTTATGATTTTCCAGGGTCCTCAGTAAAAGTCTGACATTTTCAGGAAGCCCTGCATTGCTCCGCTAATTTCTAAAGTTTCATTCTTTATGAATCTGTTCTTCAAAATATCATGTCATCAGCATATAAAACTCCCTCATCTCTGAAACCTCACACGTTTTTCCCTGTGTAGCGTTGTATTGCCTAGTACAGTAACCACTAGGCACATGTGATTATTTAAATTTAAATTTAAAAACTCAAATTAAATAACACTAAAAAATGAATTCCTCATGTGCACTGACCTTCAATAGTTTATATGTGGTTAGTGACCACCATATTGGATGGTACAGCTATGGACCGCCCATCACTGCAGAGGGTTCTCTTAGACATCACAAATCTACAGTGTTCAGAAGATCTTTACCTTATGACTTTATTAACTTTTCAGGTTAGATATAACTTTTATAAGGAAGTATTTTCTACCCCCACCTCATGCCTTTAAGAAGAGTTAGATTGTCTTCAATATATCACCATAGGGAATTTGCCTATATGCTTATCAGAACTTGTTTATTTCTTTTTAATTGAAGTATTGCTTTTTTTTATTTTAGAAAGAGAGAGACATGTGAGCTCAGGTGGGGGAGGGGCAGAGGGAGAGAGAAAGAGAGGGAGAAAGAGAGAGAGAGAGAGAGAAAATCTGAAGCAGGCTCCATGCAGAGCATGGAAGTGGGGCTCCATCCCTTGACCCTGAAATTATGATCTGAGCCAGAACCAAGAGTCAATTGTTCAACCAACTGAACCACCCAGGCACCCCAGTTGAAATATTGTTGACCCATAATGTTATATTACTTTCAGGTGCACAACATAGTGATTCAACAGGTCTACATGTTATGACTTACCTAAATATCTGATCAACGGTGAACCCAGTGAGGTCAGAGCCTCCTCCTCAGTATTGATCAGCATCATATTGTCCTCTTAGAGAGGAAATTATAGCAAATCTATTAATTGAGGGTTTACTAAGAACCCTTCTATATACTTTATATGTAGGATCTCACTTAATACATAGGTAAGTGCTACTTATCTCACTTAGTACATAAGTGTGTGCTACTTATTATCTTAATACTGCTAATGCAGAGCCCAGGGCACAGAGAAGTGAATCACTAGCTCAAGTCTGGTGGATATTAAAATGACAACTGGAGCACCTGAGCGACTCAGTTGTGTAAGCGTCTGACCCTTGATTTCTGCTCAGGTCATGATCTCATGATTTGTGAGTTCAGACCCTGCATCAGGCTCTGTGCTGAGAGTGTGGAGTCTGCTTGGATCTCTCTCCTCTTTCTCTCTCTATTTCTCTGTCTCTCTCCTGCTCATGTACTTGCTCTCTCTCTCTCTCACACAATATAAATAAGTATTTTTTAAAAAATAAATTAAAATGAAGTTTGAGAGTGAGGCCAGGCAGCCTGATACCAGCACGTATACTCTGAATCTCTCTGTGATTAGCACTCACATAATTTTTTCGCAAGAATGTGGAGTACCCAGCAACAGGCATTATAAGTAGACGATTTCTTTTTCACAACATCACAATGCTTTAAAATTGTACCAATTTTCCCACCAACCCAACTGTAGGTAGTGCTGTTTTCTTTTAATAAGTGTGTTCCTCTCATTCTCTTCATCTCTCAACTGGAGTGTGAAGAAATGAGGCACAGGATACCTGTTTTACAGTGAAGAAACCTGAAGGTCAGAGGGGGAAGTAAGAGGAAAGACCATTGGGCAAACACTGTAAAGTCAAAGAAAAGTAGTAATTGCAAGTATTCAAGTGACGGAGAGCATTTGAGCAAGGAGTCAGTCATGGATTTTGATTTTCCTTGGCTCTAATGTTTTAGCTTGCTAACCACCCTGGTCATATTAATTAGCAGTATCATTTCTTTTTTCGTAGCCACATGTGCTGCTGATGTTAATTGTTAGATAATGAAATAACTCAATATCGTTTGCAACAAATTAAGACGATGCCTATAAATAGGTCCCCATTCAGATATTACACTTCATGACAACTGTATCACTACAGCTATTCATAACTCAGTGCTGTGGTTGATTTCATAGACTATTATCATTATTATTAAAATTGTTATTATTTCAGATTGAACATTTTTTAAAGCAAACTTATCTAACACAAAATGTGGGTTGTGATTCTTTTATTTGATTTATTTTTTTAATATTTTTTTCATTTTTGAGAGACAGAGTGTGAGTCGGGGAGGGGCAGAGAGAGAGGAAGACGCAGAATCTGAAGCAGGCTCCAGGCTCTGAGCTGTCAGCACAGAGCCCAAGGCGGGGCTCAAACTCACAGACCTTGAGTTGAATTCGAACACTTAACCGACTGAACTACCCAGGTGCCCCTTGAGATTCTTATTATGACTGAGACTTTAAGACTTTATGTCTTTCTACAGTGTCTATATAAATGGGTACATATGAAAATGGAGGACTAATTGAATCCTCAATGAGATTATATATTCTATTTTGTTAAAATAAAAATCTAAGGTATCAAAATGAGAAACTTTATGCTCTGGATTTTGTACATTCAGAGGACTTAATCATCTGTGAACTTTACCTATATTGATCCTTTAATTCCGGGTAAGGAATCTGTAAGATTATTATCCTCATTAGACAGAGGAGAAAATTGAAGTGTAAGGCTACAATAACTGGCCAGATCATACAGCCAGAGAACGGCAGAGCTGGGGCTTGAATTTATCCCACCTAGTCCTACAGTCTACTGCTTCACCACTGTCCCTGTTCACCTTCCCATCCACAGGCACAGACACAGAAACGCATACAGAAGTTTATACATACAGGAGTTTAGAATAAATTTTCTAAAGGAACAGGGAAAGTAGAAAGAGGCTTCCGTGTTTTTAATCTGAGAAGAGCATCTGTGTCATGCAATCTGGAATGTCAACACATTCAAAAAGAGAAAAAACTCGTGTCCACACTACATAGGAAAATAAGCGATCTCTAGTCAAAGTGAGCATTTCAATTAGATAAATGTATTTGGTTCAATAAAGAAGTGAACAAATATTTTATAATCCATTTTATGCTTCTATTTTCTTTCTTTTTCTTAAAATGTTTTATTTATTTCTGAAAGAAAGACAGCATGAGCAGGGGAGAGTCAGAGAGACAGGGAGATACAGAATCTAAAGCAGGTTGCATGCTCTGAGTTAGCTGTCAGCACAGAGCCCGACGCGGGGCTCGAACCCACAAACCATAAGATCATGACCTGAGCCGAAGTCAGACGCTTAACCGACTGAGCCACCCAGGTGACCTGTTTCTATTTTCTTATTCTGCAATATAATATCACTTTTGTTCAATGGGAGCAAAAAGCTCTAGGTGATGCTTGGAGAATTTTTCTAAGTCAATGCTGCTTCATGCATTTTGATCTTAAAAAAAAAAAAAAACAAAAAAACAAACCTATGGATCTGGTTACTTTCTAATACTGGTCCACTTAATGCTAAATTTACAGTGTCTTATTCCAAACATAAAGAAAACAAAAGTAAAAATAAAGTAGCTAAAATTATGTTCACAATTTCCTATTAGCAACAGCTTTAATCAAAACCCAGACGTAATTTTTTCCCTTCCATGTCACTACTGACATTTTGCAAATATATGGATTGTATTCTTTCTCAAGAGCTATTTATAAAGAGTGCACAAGGAATGGTTCACCCCGGCGTTTGACCATCTTAGTTACTTAGCAGGACTCACTGAGGACCCGATCTGATCAGGTCGTGCTGTAATCGATCTGTCCTTTAAATGAGAAGGAATCCAAAAACCGGAAGCTATCAAAAAAGTCAGTTCACATGAAAGGAAAAGACACCCTTTCTGTCGAAGACCCTAAAGTAGCTGAAAAAAATGGGCATGGGTGGATTTGACTCTTAGGCTCATTCTAAAACGAGGGGGAGGGAGAAAGAAAAGAAAAACAGCAGACCACTTTGCTTTCGGAAAGAATGCTTTTCGGAAAAAAAAAAAAAAAGGAGCCTTTCACAGAAGGACATAAAACAGCCAAACCTTTTTAAACGCAATTAAAACAATGGCTGACATTATTGAGAGTTAACTGCTGGCAAAGAAAGCATCCAATGATCAAAAGTCATGTTTGTGGCATATATATGTGTGTGTGTGTGTGTGTGTGTGTGTGTGTGTGTGTGTGTATTGAAATGGGGAAACAGATTCAGAAGAAATGATTTGTAAGGATGTGGTTAAAACTATTTATATACCAGGTTCTATTTGTTTTACAGCTAGTGGTGCACGGACAGCATGAAAGGTTATCTTTGACAAGGTTTTAGCTATTATTTTCTTCCAGTGAAATGGTATTTCTTGAGAAAAAAAGGTCTTTGGAACAAAATAACAATAAATCCTGATTTAGATACATAAACCTGCCATTGATATCACATAATATCAGTGTTCTTTCTCACTCGATACAGGCGTTTTAAAGATAAATGGTAACACTGAACTGGAAATCTATCTGGCCGGCTGCCTGCTCTAATGAATAACCCCACTTTGGCTCGTGCAATGTAAGCAGAAAGTTCTCTCCCGGCCTCTTTCGTCTGTCATGAATCTACGAGACAGCCGACATAATATCTGGGCGACAACGGTGCGCTAACAGTGCAGTGACTTCCATTTTCTTTGCTTTCTATTGATTTTCACTTAATAACTGGCGAAATACTAAACGTCCGCCCTGAGTACCTAATAAATCCTGCCTGAGCTTTTTATTGAGGAGAATTTAATAAAAACAACCATTGCGGCTGAGGGATTTTTCTTCTGGATAGAACATAGGGGTAGGGGACAGCGGGGTTGGGGCAAGAGGAAGCCATTTGATTTTTTTCTTCCTTCCTTCCTTTCTTTTCTTTCTTCTTCTTCTTTTTCTTCTTCTTTTTTTTTTTAAATGGGACTTTCTCCCCTTTGGAAAAGAAATGGCATGTCAAGTGTGTCTGAATGGGGTTCTTTTCGAGAAGCCGCTGTTAAGTTCTGCATGCTGGCTCTCTGGCCAAAGTCAGAAAAGAAGGCAAAGGTTTGACAAAAACCAACTTTCTGGTCCTCTGGTGTGTTTTCTGATGCCTGATTTCCTGCTTTGGCCAAGGACTTCCTTATTGTTACCAGTGGCTGCCCCAAATCTGTAAGCATATGTGTGCCTTTTACTATTCAAGCAATACCCTAACTTACAATGGCTCATCTTATGATTTTTTGACTTTTGGATGGTGCAAAAACGATATGCATTCAGTGGAAACTGTACCCTGAATTTTGAATCTGGATCTTTTTCTGGGTTAGGGATATGCAGCCCAATACTCTCTCAGGGATGTTGAGAGTATGGGCAGTTCCCAGTAGCTCCCAGTCATCCGTGCGATCACGAAGGTGAACAACCGACATACTTACAACTATTCTATTTTTCACATTCAGTACAGTATGTGATCAATTCCATGAAATATACAACCCTTCATTATAAAATAGGCTTCCTGTTGGATGATTTTGCCCAATTGTAGGCTAACATTAGTGATCCAAGCACATTTAAAGTAGGCCAGGCTAAGCTATGATGTATTAAATGTATTTTTGACTTGGTGTCTTCAACTTCTCAGAATATAACCCCAGCATAAGTCAAGGGGGGTCTATACTGTGTGATTGTTGTTTTGGATCTGATACTAGAATGAAAGCATGACATGGCTGTTGGTATCCTTGCATACCTTAACAGAATTCTAGATATTGAAAGAAGTGAGAAACATCTGAGGGGTAAGGGCACATGCATTTAAGGCTAATTTGAGGCTCACAAATTCACTTCTCATGCAAAGAGCTTTATTTGTGGCTTTTTAAAACCCAAAGAAAATTGGAACACATGGACTTTACATCCCTCCCCGTTTTCCTCTATGTGAACTTCTAGAACAATTTCCATCACTGATGCTTAAGAAAAGCTCTTCATTCTGTTACAGGGTCTTTTAGCAGGAACATTTTACAGCGTAAGATTGAAGCTCTGCCCCCTACATTTTAATTGATCTTGAGGTTCTTTTCAATTCACTGGGTTTAGTAACCAAGTATCTTAAAATTTCCTCCTGCATATACACTCATTCTACTCCATTCTCCATAAAATATCTAAATAAGGATCCCCATATTTACAAAAATCAAAAATAGAAATCTCTCGTTCAAATGAAGTGTTTTAGTTCGTTTTACAAAATCCATGGATGTCGGGTTTGGGTATCAGTGTTATGAAGAGCACAGTCACTCAAGCAAAGCTATGCACGACTCAGTGACTCGTGAACAACTCCATAGCTACTTTTCCTGAATGGGGACAGAGGTTGTAGATCATAGCCCAGGTGTCATGTCAAAGGACCTTTACGGAAATCCTGGCTTTCCTCCCTTTGAGATTTGGTTACACTGCCTATGCAACAGGGATACTCTTGCCAAACAAATATGGTTGACATCACTTTGTCAAAAACCAAAAAGTGTACAAGTGCTCAATGAATGACGTTGATTTATTTCATTGAGATACTTCAACCATGAGTTGTGGTTAATTAACCGGGATAGGGTTTGAAATTGGACAAATCCCAAAAATCATCCATTTCCCCCCACTGCTTAGAGCTGTCTGACTTAATTCTTTTTTTTTTAAGAAGTTTTTATCTATCATTTAAGAAAATAATAAAAGACTGCCATATTATTTTGCTGGAAAGAGATAGCTTCTAATTCAGAAACATAGCCCAACAATATTGTTATTTTGTTAAGTTTATTTATTTTGAGGGAGAGAAATAGAAATTGGAGTAAGGGCAGAGAGGTGGGGGGAAGAGAAAATGAATCCCAAGCAGGCTCCACAGGTTCAGCACAGAGCCTGATGCGGGACTTGAACTCATGAACCATCAAATCATGACCTGAGCTGAAATCAAAAGCCAGATGCTTAACTGACTGAGCCACCCAAATGTCCTTGTCTGATTTCATTCTTGTGCCTCAGTTTCCACATTCCTAAAGCAGAGCAAATAGCAAAGATTGTCAAACTGAAAGGAATTAATGCGTATCAAGTGCTTAAAAGATTTCCTGGTGTGAACTATGCATTTTGGGTGATCATGATGTGTCATGGAAGGTTCATTGATTGTAACAAATGTATCACTCTGGTGGGGGGTGCTGATAAAGGGGGAGGCTATGTATGTGGGGGGGGGAGGGCAGGGAGTGAGAAGAAATCTCTGTACCTTCCTCCCAATTTCGCTGTGAACCTAAAGCTTCTCTAAACACTAAAGTCTATTTTTATGAAAGAACATCAATAGCAAAAAACAAAAAAAAAAATCACAAAAACACAAAAACAAAAACAAAAAACCAAGGGTTCCTGCACATAGGAACTCTCAATGTTGTTTGCTTTTATTATTTACAAATATTGTTCAAAAATAACTAAAATCAAGTTATGAATTTTTACAAAGGAGGGCTTGATCACCATGTATGTACTTTAGGTATCCATGGGTTTCTGCTAATCACAATTTTCTTCTTGGGTGTTGTATTCTTTCTCTGTCCAGTGCTCACAAAAAACAAAGAGGATTTAGGAAAACCTTGAATACTTTTCTTTTTCTGATCATTTTGCTGCATCACTTTTTCAGAGGAGGTTTGCTCTGTTTTTGCTTTGTTTTAGGTTCTTGTGGAAGCTGGTCCATTCCCTCTTCAGCAGAACATTTTGGTTCCATCTGATCAGATCGGCTAACACTGCAAAAATAAAAATAAAAAATTCAGCAAGGCACAGTTCGTATCCCCAAGTTGAGATTTGGGAGAAGACATTTCAGACGTGAGATTCCCAGGTTTGTGCTGGGCCTCTGGGTATAAGCCCCCTCTAATCAGCTCACATAAAGGTGTATTGCTATTCAGATAATGTCTTCCACTGCTCAACAAAGGTTGTTGTACTGAGCTGTGATTGTGACAAATGATTTACTATTAGGAACATTCTGTAATTATTGTTCGGTGGGACCGCAGACCGATACATCATTAACATGATAGACGGCCTTTTATATCAGCAAAAATAACTAAATTAATAAAAATGGCTTCATTCCAAACCCTGTCAGAAAGCCAATACTCAGAACAATCAAGTAGCAGTGATACCTGAGAAAGCCATAGTTTATATCCCCCAACAAATCATGTTTTATGCATAAGTAATAAAATATTTGTATATATAATCTGTATAATATGGATCTGTGGAACATAACAGATTTTTATACATATCAGCCCTAAACAAAAATATGTGATATTTAAATATTTTCTCCCAAATGATTTAGATTTAAATTTATGCTTCAATGCAATTGGATTGCACATTTAGGATATTAGAATCTGCCTAGGACAACTTTTCTTTCAATTCTCAACCACTGGGGAAGATTTTAATGACAATCCTACAGATGGGAACATCTTTCCCTGAACTTCCTTCCTTCCCTTCTTTCTACTTATCTTCCCTTCTTCTTTTTCATCAGTTAACTCCTTATATGCTTTCAATCCTTAGCCACTCATTTTGTACTTTTTTTTTTTACATAGAATTAAGCAAACATTTTATGATGAAAGCACTTCTCTTACACTGAAAACACCGCAAAGCCTCCAAAGATACGTTAGTTAAAGCGTTGTACTGGTACCCAATGTAGACCCTGTGTAAGAACTGACAACCAAGTAATGATATTTGTAAAGAAATTTAACATGGCCACATGAGATGAAATTAACTAGTTGTTGAAAATATTCACATCTGCTAACCTTGGAATTTCTATTGCGCCTAGGCTGACATAGATGGTGCTCTCCAGAAACTTTGCCTGACTGATTTCCTACCGTCTTTCCATCAGCCCTATGAGGTAACTATTGTTGCTGCTACTTACAGAACAGGAAACTGAGGCTTGGGGTGGTCAAGAACTTCCCTGAGCTCTGGATCTTTGCAAAGATGCTTTAAGTTTGTGTTGAACCATGCCACACAGAAGTAATCACTGAAGAACAGGGCTACTTCTCAGTTTTGGTGTCTCAAACAAATATTACTCCCTAGAAGCAAAATCTGCTGCATCTTTTGATATCTTTGCTCATATCAGTGCAATTCTTACATTCCAAAAAGAAACTGTTAACCATAATCCTTAGTCCAATTAAGGAAGCAAAACATTGAATGTCATTAAAAATCTAGATTCTTTGTTAAAAATCTAATATCTTTAATGGGGCCTGGGTGGCTCAGTTGGTTAAGCGTCCAACTTTGGCTCTGGTCAGGATTTCATGGTTCATGGGTTCGAGCTCCACATCAGGCTCTGTGCTGACAGCTCAGAGCCTGGAGCCTTCTTCCTATTCTGTGTCTCCCTCTCTCTCTGCCCCTCACCTGCTCATGCTCTGTCTCTGTCTCAAAAATAAATAAAATATTTTTAAAAACTTCTGAATATAATGCTTTTAAAAATATGTACTTTTCCAGTATGCTTTTAAATGCAAAATACCCTTTACCTTGCCCTGAAAAGGCTCTGGATAATTAAATAACCTGCCTCACCCTTCAAGCATTAGTCAAGTTGCATGAAGTATATACAAACATGTAGAAGAATTCAGTAACTTGACAAATGGAGTCCAAGAGATATTTAAGTTAAAGATTGGGGCTATGAAAGCAAAAGGAGAAAAAAAGAAAATATTGTAAAAATTAAATGAATGTAGTCACACTTTATGTTTGAATGGCTATACATCAAGACTATCGCTTCAGAGCTAAAGATGTAGCTAAGTTACCTTAGCTTCTATCTGCTGGCCCACAGTTTGCTTGGACACTAACAGAGACAAGTGCCTTACTATCTATTGTAATGGTATCTTAACATGTTGAGGTAAATGCACAGGACCATAACTGTACTGTTTAAAATTTGAACCCAGAAGGTGTGATTAGTTGGACGATTTTCTTGGACCTCAGTTTGCTGACATTGAAAGTACATCTGACCTTCAAACATATGTGTTATCTCCTTATTCTAAAGCAATTAGGCATGCAGTCATAGTCACTGATGGCTTAGAGGAAAGAAAGCCATGTTTCTGGGCACTGTCTTGGTATAGACTTATAGAAACAAAATATATGCTATAAGAATTCATATAAAGACCTTTCAGATACATCTGAGTAGAAATCACAGTTATGTTAGTAGGTCTTAACACTTTACTGCAGACAGTAAATTTCAATAAAAAGGGACCATTATAATAATGGGGAGGTGCAGCGACACCTTAGGCTAGCATCTCCCAAGAAATTAGATAAAGGATCAAATAGAAAAGAACTGTTCTTTTTTCTGTTCTTTCCTTTCTTCCCTGCTTTCCATGGTTTGAAGTGTCTGGTCCACAATCTCTTATCTAAAACCCTTGGGGTGGATGTGTTTGATAACTTAGAACTGTTGGATTTTGGAAAGTGACATGGAACAGGTACCCAAACGTTATCCATTGCCACCATTGAGGACTGGGGTGGCATCACTAATGTGTCTGCAACAGCACATAGGAGCACTCATAGTCAGTGGGAGAGATAAAGACTCAATGTACCCGATGTCAGTTTGAGTCACGTTTTGTCACATACGATTTCAAGTCAGTTGGCTGATGCAGACATCCTTCCGCCAAAATATATAAATAAACAAAGGTTGATTTCTTAGATTAAGATGCAGATTAAAGAATTGTGGATGAGGGATTGCAGATCGATGCCAACCGATCCTAGTGTTCTGTACAGCTAACAAAATCTAAATCTAAATTCGTTTTTGCACTTTTGTTAAAATTTTTATATTGTAGAGCTGTTTGGGGCTCACAGAAAGATTGGGTGGAAGGTACAGAGATTTTTCCATCTCTCCCTAGATGCCCATATGTGCCCAGTCTAAAATCTCTGCCAGAATGGTACATTTGTCACAGGAGATTAACCTGGGTTGATGTGTCATTATCGCCCAAAGTTTACATTAAGATTCTTATGGGTTTTGTTGTCCTTACACATCTGTCCTTTATGCAGGGTTTTTCTTCTCTTGACAGTAGCTTGAAAAAACATACTTCATCATTTAGTAAATGCTCAATAAAATTTCATTTATTCATTGAGCAAGTGATATTTCAATGCGATGACCCTTGTAGAAGTCTTCCCTGGTTACCTCATTCTACAGAAATTTTGAATGATCTAATGCTCCTCCCTCTTACTCCCGTTAACTATTTTCAGAAGTATCCGGGCCTTGTGGGAAAGGTGCAAACACAGTGTATGATTGCCTACATACAAGACATTTATTAAATAAAGACATGAGTTTAAGGCAAGATTTCTATCTAAAAAGATTTGGACAAATCTTGTTATGGTAGCTCAGTTCTTCAAATCCTTACAGTGTAAGTGAAATCAGACTCGAGGCCAGGTGTAATGGGAAACGTGGTCCAGAATTGTAGCTCCAGGACACAGGGATGATATTAGAAGTCATCTTCATTCTGAAAACAAAGAAAGCAAAAAAGTAATCCAGTCAAGGATCCTGCCAGGTGAGGGGAGGCATATAAAGGACCCAGAGCCACCTTCTCTGGGTACTCAGGGAGAGAATCCGTGATTGTTTTTATGGCTAAAGCTTGATTGAGACCTATTTTAAACCTCGTCTTTTCTGCTTTGGCCTTCTCTTAGAGGAAGACAAATGCCCTTGAAAAGGAGTCTTAAAAGTATGATTCACGGACTTGGGAAGAATTACAGGATGCGGACAGCCTAGAGTGGTGCCTTCCCCCAGAGGGGTTCACATTTCCTTCCTCTTAATCTGAGTGAACCATTAAAAAGTTAGTCAGTTCCCTGGAGGCCCTTCCCAAGGAATCTCCTAAAAGGAAATACCCTGCACTGGAAAGGTAATTTACCTAGACAGGATTTACAAAGCGAGATTCCAGTTTCGAGATAACCAAAAACTTCACACAGGCTGGTGTGTTGTGTCTTGTAAGGATTCTCCCTGTAGTTGGGTCACAGATCAGAGGTAGGCAGAACTAGACTTGCACACTTTATTTATTTATCCTCACAAGCAACGGCATCCCAAATGCAACAGTTTTAATCACTGTCGGAACATCGAACTATAAACATGCAATACATTGATTATTCCTGACAATAGGCCCATGTCCCAGCCCACAACATTTTGCTTTCTATTCTGAGAATGTTTTTAATTATTTTATCTAGTGGGAAAACTCTTTTTTCTTACAGATAGGGATGTGGGAGGGGAGCAGCATTTTGTGCTTGGGACCTTAGGGAGTGCTGTGGTAATTCCGTGTCTGAGGTCTTCGGGAAGCCAGACTTAAGAGCTGATTCCCTTTTATGGCAAAATAACTTATGAATTTCCCTTTTTAAAGTCTACTGGAAATGGAGCATGGCTACAGAGAGCTTCAGCTGTGAATATTTGCACAACTGCTTGTTTTCCTATCCGTGGCCGTTCTGTTTCCCCTTCCCCCACCTCCAACCAGGCTCCTACCTCCTTTTAGAGTAAATGATAGAACAGAAGAGAATGAATGAGGACTTTGGATCATATCCGTTCCTAGCAACAAACTAATGTCTTTCCTAACGTTTTGTAGGTGACAGATACGAAGTTGATCACTGCATGACATTTATTAGGAATTTTTGCATTTCATAGATCCTGGCTCACATGAAAAGGAATTTCACACATGACCATGAGACCTCCCTCCCAGTGGTGTTGCTCAGCTAGTATCAGGACATCCATTCAACATTTAGACACTCTTTCAGCTGATGACTTCAAAGTTCTCTCAGCAGAAAATAGAGAGGAACTATAAACAGTAAAGTGGAGAAATTAAAAGACTTGAAGATGGCCCATGCAGGGCAGACTCTATGTACCCAAAGAACAGACAAATCAGAGAAGTGACTGGGAACAAGAGGAAAGAACAGTCTCATCTTCTACTTCCATTTTCTGAAACTAGAACAAGATTCTAAGCTGCTATTGTATTCAAACAACCCAAAACAAAAAGGGTCTCATTTACCCAAGGCACTTAGTATTTCTTAGCGATAAGCCAGGGTTCTGCTACCATACTTTATTAAAAACTGAAGTCAAGGAACAAAGATGCTCTTGGAATATTTGGATTTGCATACTTTTAATCAATACAAACCCTTTAGCATGTGAAATGAAACGAAAGTGGTGGAAAAATGTAGGTTTCTATTTATCAAATAGTCGCATCTAAATTATCTGATTATAGGGCAAAATTAGGAGCGACATTTTAAATCTACCCTTGTAGTGCCTCATTTGCCATTAAAAACAGTAAAATTACCCACATTTGATAAGTAATTTGTCCCATTGTGTCTTGTCCTCTGAACTATGAAAAAGAGCTAAGAGAAATCCGTCTCCTTTTTTTTTCTCTTTTCATAAAACTCAATTCGCAAGCCTGCATATTTTATTCACATTTTTCTTGTGTGCTTCCTTCTGTGTTTTTTGGCTGCACTGGTGGAATTTTCTATGATAAGAGGACCACCAATCCAGTGTGCATGGTGTGGGGTTGGCCCAGTTGAGTGGGCCTCACTGGGGCTCTCAGGAAGAGGGCCAGGAATTCACAGGGCCTGATTACTGCCAGGGCTTTTTCTGTTTTTAAGTTAACTTTGCTCCTCGTGGTAAATCAATGCCTGAACCTTGGAGGCTTAACCCCAACGCAGTGATTGAGCAGAAACACTGTAAAAAAAGAAGCTCTGGTCATGTGTACGTGACATTTCTCCAAGCTTGCTTACAAGTGAAACAAGAAGTCTAGGGGAAGATGGGTTCATTGTGTGAGCTACTTTTAGGGTTTTGAAAATGTTTCAACCCACTTCCATAGGGAAACATGTAAACACAAGTAAAAGCAACTTCATTCATAAAGGGCAGCCATTTTGTGTCTAAACCTTCTCATTTTGTGTTTATAACACATCGGCCCACTATGCATATTTTCTTTAAAAAAATTAAAAACAAAGATATCAAAATTCTTTCCGTTCTAATTTTTTAAAAATGTCCTATCTGTGATCCAACTCAATTTGGAAACTATTTATGGAACACATAAGCCATTAAGTGGTTGGACTGTGGATTGGTAATATGAGGATTAAGAAGATAAGGCAAATGGCTCTAATGGGTAGTCACCAATATTCTATTCTTCCTTTAATATAGTTATCAGTATTTCCTTCTTAATAGATTTTGCCTCATTACCGTGACTCGTTTTTCATCTCCCCTTGTTTCCATGCCCCTTGATACATGACTTGATCATGTGACTAAAGGCAAAGAGTATATTTACTTGTCCTTTGACTTAGGGTTACTCATGTGGCTTGATGTGGCCAATAGAATCATGTGGAAATGATAGTATGTCTTAAGAACTTTGCCAATGTCTGCTTTCCTACTTTTGCTTTTCCTGTTGGTTTTAAGAAAAGATGAACATGGAGAACAAGAGTCATCCCAGATGAGCTATCCTAGAGGAGCCTGCCCAGACAAGGTCAGCTTTGATTAGCTAAGCCCCAGCCAACCTACAAGTCCCCCAAGTGATACTACAGCTTAGCTGGCCAGAGCCACTGGATTTTTAGAATGGTTTGCTGTGTAGCAGTAGTTATCCGATACAATACAATGCAGTTATTCATTCGTTTATTCATCCTCAAACATCAGTTGGACACATAATAGGCATTGCATTCTGTGGGCAACACCTTGAGACACACAGTACAAACTTCCAGTGGAAAGAGATGAATGAGGCAGTATATGAAGTAGATGGGCAGAGGGCTGACTTAAAAGTATGCATGGGGTGCTATGGTGGATCCTTAATAGAGTGTTGCCAGAGACATTTCTGGAAGAAGAAGGTAGAGCCTAGGAAAATTGTGAAGAGCATGTAGCATTTAAGAAGATGCTATGGCTGAATTTTGAGGGGAGAAGTATAGAAAGGCATTCTAGACACAGCAAGCCAGATAGTGCTTGCAAATGTCCCATTGCTGAGGAAGAGCCTGGTGCCTTGAGAGCCCAGTGACAAATCTGACACAGGCAGGAACCACGCCTCGCATTTTCTTAAATTCCACCTGGTTCTTAACAGAGTGAAGTCAGGGGCACTTCAATCATGGCTTGCCGATATTATTGGTCACTGTCTTGAATAGAACGTAGAGATAATGTTTAAGGAGAGTCCCCTTAGCATTGCTCAACTCGATATAAATTCAGACCTAACTTCTTGAGAATGTCAGACTATGACAGGAAGCTTTTTGATTATTTGTGGTGTTGTTCTCTTCACTTCCTGCTTTAATCTTACAGCACAGAGACCAGACTATTCTAAGGGGAACTACATCCTTGGTATTTTTGGCATGTCTCTTACCAGGAAACTGATGGAAATGTCCAGAGGTACCCTTTTCAAGAGATTTCCACTGAAACCAAGGGGGGTTGTCACTTCCTAACCATTCAGAGCTTTAGCCATGTGTGGTTTACCCATGTTCACTAGCATGAAGACTTGTGGAGGAAAAGTCAGGAAGTCCTTAAAGGCCCCACAACCATGTTTTCTTAGCTGCCAAGTTATGACTCTGCCATTTACATGAAAGATTGTAGAAGTCGAGAGATAGAGGAAATTAGTATGCCCCCAAATGGAAGATGCTCGGAGGTCATCAGACACAGTGCTCCCCATTTACTAAGTTGGAAGGGTCTACTCTGGGGACCGAAAAAACAAAAACAAAAGCAAAACAAACAAAACAAACAAAAACCACACCATTGGCCCAAAGTCTTAATAATTAAAAAGAAAAATGGTTCCCAGGCTAGGGTGATTGGCACCATACCCTCTTGCATTCTTGACTTCCACTCTGCTCCTATTATCTACAATACTAAACCGGAACTATGCAAAAACAAAACGTATAAAGAGAGAGAAACAAAAATGTTTCCAGTGTCTCGAGACAAGAAAGAACAAGTCAAAAGAGAAAATGGCGCCAAGAACTTGAAACAGAATTGAAGGAATATATTTTGCAGATATGGCGATTATTTTCCAGTGGCAAAATTATTTGTAAACTTAAGACCTATGTGTATGAGGTAGGGAAATGGACAAGAAAGGACGAGGAGGAAAGAAGACACTACATCTTTAAATTAAATTGAATGTTCTGTGACTTTAAATGAAAGCTCTTCTGTTGTTGGGCAAATAAATTTAAACCACTTAACATGGCAGAGAAGGTCAGGCAAGCTTATTATAGTGATCATAGCGTTACAGCTATTGCGATTGACCGCTGCTCTCTGGAATCACCAATAATCAGAGACCGCAAGCTGTGTTTGCAGAGAAAGGTCATCATTCATTTTTTTCTAAGCATTAATATCTTTTGTTTGTTTGGCTCAACATGAAACAGGAATCGATAGAGGTAATTCACAGAGCAATTAGCCCCTCATCTGTCAAACGGCATCTGGGTGTATTTAACAAAAAGACCTTTGGAAAGGTTTAAAAAGGAAGAAAGTGCCTGTACGATCAACAATTTATATTTTCTACATGACATGTTGTGTATGTATCTGTGAAAAGGGGGGCCTTGGGACTAAGAAAATATACATAAAGCATGCTATAAATCTACACTTCAATGTTATGATGTTGCAGTGTAGAGATAGACCAAAAAAAAAAAAAAAAAAAAGGCTTCAGATTACATTCTTGCCTGGTTCCCATGAAGAGAGTAAGTAGCATTTGGGGTCTTTGTATCATGCACAGACATGGCCCTGGTATGTAGATTTCTCAGAAAAGAAGACCTCAAGGAAAACTTGTTAGGAGCAGTGTAAACAAATTGGAGAGGGCCGAACTTCAGAAACAAATGGTCCCCTTTGACATCAGAGCCTACTTCTGTGTTGGGTAGACGGCTCTTGAGACCGGCCACGGCCATGCTATATGACCCACCACGCAGACACAGCTACCTTCCAGCTCAACCCTGGCCACACCGCTATAACACTGGCCCTGTCTTCACATCTAGTTTGTCTGTATTGAAATAAAAACTGAAACAGGGCAGTGCAAACTTAATTTAAAAGACTCTAGAATTTTAAAACAGGAATTCTGTTCTGGGTCTATTTTTCTTTACTGAGTTTCAAATGTGTGTACTATGGGATTTGGACGGTTAGTATCAAAGAGATAGGCTTTTAAAAAGTCATCTTCAGGACTTGTCTACACATTTACACAAATGCTATTACTCTCAGCAGGGCCAGATGTATTTCGGGAATGTGGTATTTTCTTTTCAATTCTCTGGCTCTTCCTTCTCATTTTTTCTTGACTTTTCTTTCTTTTTTTTTTTCTTGCCCCCTCCCTCACTTTTTAAAAAATGTTGGTCTTTACCCAGACCATAAAAGGATGGCCAAAAAAGAAGTCATGAAGTTAAAAAGGAAGTTACAAAAGTTTTGCTTATTCTGTGACTTGAGAAAATGCGTTTTTGGTATAGAATAGAATTCAGTTTTATTCTTAATATCCAGATCCTTTAACAGGTTGCCTATTTATCTCTAAGTCTTTTTCAAGATAGCTTTGAATGTCTTATCCAAATTACGTTACACAATTAAGTAAAAAAAGCGACAGACACCACTGAACTTTGGGTATAATTAGGACTATGAAAAAAAAATATCATGGAAAAGATGGAAAGGAAGCAACCCTTAAATAGTGTTTTAGGTAGAGGGATTATAGAGGTTATTTTTGTTTCATTCAAAATTTTTGTATTTTCAAATTTTTCTATCTTATGATAGAATATATCTTATAATACTACTTTAATTTGAAAAAGTAAAGTATTATTACACCTAATACAGTAATACAAACAAGGCAACCATGTCAGTCCAAGGTCATTATGGTCTGTAATGACCCCATGTAACCAGAATTTTACTTTTTATAAACACTGCCAAACAATCTTAAAGAATTTGTTTTATGGCTCGAACGGACATGAGTTCTTAGAGCCTCAAGAAATTGTACACAGCATGTACAAGATCAAAGTTGAGACCTGGGGCAGCGTGGTGGGAAGTAGCTCATGGCCCATCTACATTTCTCAAATAAGGGAATCCTGTTATAAATGAATTTCATTGCCAAACACTTGAGTTCATCTTATTTTTCTCAATGTGGAATTTAATCCTGGAGGCATTGTGACACAATGTTTCCTTCCTCCCACCTCCCAACTTTTTTGTTATTTTTTCTGTTCATGTGAGCCATGTTAGAAGTTTCCATACATTCAATACACTGGCTTCCTTTAATTAGAAAGGTTCTTTGTAACCCACAGATACTGGCTAATAATCATTTTCCACACTTCTAGTTACTAAAACAAACATCACAGTCAGCAGTTACCTAGGGTCTATTTGGCTTCCATGAAATACCATATTATACTTCAACAAATAATCCAAATCATCCCACCATCCACATGGTTATTCATAAGCGGGGGTCATTATTTCCTTGTTAGACTCTGTTAAGGGTGGGTCTGGCTTCCATGGGCTTTGCACATTCTTCTGATTTGTAAATCAAACCTGAGTTAGAAAGATGGACTGCCACCTCCTCCTGGCTCTGCTTAGTGTCACAGGGGTACAGTTCATCAGACAAACACCTCATAAGCATCAATTCTGGCTGCCTTCCAGGCAAAACCATGTCATGCCATTGAATAACACTTAGGAGCCAATCTTTCATCCTCCTCCTCCATAACTAAATAAATTGGGTAAAGGTCTTGCCCTGTCTCAAGATAACAAGAAGTTTAAAGAACTTACTAGTGTTTCATGTTGCAGACACTAAGCTTTAGAGAAGTGAACAAAAACAAGATGGCGGCTTTTCTGAAGTTCAAAGGCAGCTCTGATAGCAAATGAATACTGATGGGCACAAATAATACTGTTAAGGGAAAAAGAAAAAAAAAGGAAGAAGATCCGGATTTAGGGTAGAAAGAGAATGAGCCTGGACTTTTCTAATGCTATCCTACTAAAAACCTAATCATGTAGGGCCAGAATCAGCAAACTTTTTCTGTAAAAGACAGGATGGTAAATAGCTATACCACCTGTGCAGCAGTAACTCAGCTCACTGTTGTCATGTGAAACCACCACTGAGATATGTAAACAGAATGATTGTTGTCCATGTTTCAATAAAACTTTATTATAGACACTGAAATACGAATTTCATACAATTTTTATGTGTCAGAAAATAACATTTTTCTTTAGATTTTTTTCAGCATTTACAAATGTGAAAAAGAATATTCTTGACTCCTCGATGATAGAAAAACAACTATTGGACTAGAATTGGCTTTTGGGTCATGGTGTTATAGAGTTCCAAGTTCTAGTTCAAGTTTATGAGGCAGAATATAGAATGACAAATTAACTGTTGTTTACCCTTTAATTATCATCTCATGTTAATGAAGGTATTTTTCTTTTTTTTAAATGCTTATTTATTATTTTTGAGAGACAGAGACAGAGACAGAGAGCAAGTTGGTGAGGGGCAGAGAGAAAGGGAGACAGAATTTGAATCAGGCTCCAGGCTCTGAGCTGTCAGCACAGAGCCTGATATGGGGCTCAAACCCACAGACTGTGAGATCATGACCTGAGCCAAAGTCGGATGCTTAACCGACTGAGCCACCCAGGAACCCCAGAAGGTATTTTTCTTATACTTGAATCTTATTTTTTATTATTTCAGAAAAGTTCCATTAAACTTTTTAAACTCATCAAACTTAGAAGAGGTACTTAATTATGTGTGACTCAGGCATCGGGGTTGGAAGGGGTTGGGGGATACGTATAACCGGACCAAATTAAGCTTCATGAAATCATGCCTATATTAAAAGTAGATATTTTTTTCAGGTAAAAATCCCAAGTAGTCTCAAAGCCAATATCAATTTAAATTATAGTTTATTCAGGCAATGAATGTATAAATAATTATTAAATAAGTTTGAAACCTCTTTGGTGACAGAGAAAAATGTTCTCTTCCTGATATAAGTGGAAATAAATCCGAGTATAAAATTCTACATTGGTCCATATAGTATATGTATTTTATATAACAGAAAGTTATAAAATAAAACATTATGGGAATGGTGAGTTTCCTCACTCCCTTATATATATTTTTTACTTCCTAAATATTTCACAATGTGTGTATGGCTTTTATAATTAGAAAATTAGCCAACAATATTATAAGAATAGTCTGTACTCTTAACTTTTAAAAGTATTTCTATGGACAGAGATCTACCTCTATCGCAACCTTGGATGAACACTGAAAAATACTGCATGATTCATTGACTGCTGTAAGGCTTTGTGATAGCATTGAAGATAACCTCCAATGAGCTCATAAAAATCATTACCTGCAAGTTAGACAAATTCAGCATTTTTGTGACATGCAAATAAAGAAAAGAAAGGAAGAAACATGAGATAACACAAGTAAGATTTCATAAAAGAGACAAAGATAACTACATGTAAAAAGAAATAATGGATGCTACTAAGTCCTGTACAATTTTGGCACGTTAATAGAACTGAATGAGAGACTCAACAAACCTTCCTCACTTGCTATTCAAAAGAGGAACAAAGCACTAATTACTCTCTGAAATCAACATCTTATTTATATTTATGACCAAACTTTCTTAAAAGCATCTCTTCTTTTCATTTGTAAGTTTCCTAAAAATAGAAAAAAAAAATAACCAAAGTCAATTAAACTTTCATTCATGGGGACAATGCAATAAAAAGGGATTCTTCCTTGCATCCTTTGGAGCAGATTAATTTCAACTTTGTGCAGGGGCTCCTGGGCGGCTCAGTCGGTTAAGCTTCCGACTTCAGCTCAGGTCATGATCTCACGGTTCATGAGTTCGAGTCCCAGGTCGGGCTCTGTGCTGACAGCTAGCTCAGAGCCTGGAGCCTGTTTTGGATTCTGTGTCTCCCTCTCTCTCTGACCCTCCCCTGCTCACACTCTCTCTCAGGAATGAATAAAACATTAAAAAAAACTGTGTGTGTGTGTGTGTGTGAAACAGAGAGAGAGAATACTTGTGCACAAGTTGGGAGAAAGAGAGAGAGAGAGAGAGAGAGAGAGAGAGAGAGAATCTTAAGCAGCCTCTATGGCCAGCATGAGCATGAGGCGGGACTCAATCTCACAACCCTGGGATCATGACCTGAGCTGAAGCCAAGAGTCAGAAACTCAATTTACTGAGCCAAAAAGGTTTTCAACTTTTTGAAAAAAGCAGGTCGCAACCCACAGCACAACATATATTTCCTACCGTATATTTATTCCTATTATTACATTCTAGTCACCATCAAGAAATGGCTAATGTAGTTAATTTTCTCCTTATTCCACAAACAAATAAAAACCTTTAAAAACCATGAAAGCAGCTCTGAAAAAAGTCTTATTTTAAATGTGTATTCTTAACCACTGGTTTGAAATGACCAAGTTTTGAAATAGCTTCATTTATGTTGCTCAGTGATTGGAGGACAAGCAAGAATATGAGAATAAAAGAACTAATGACTTCTTAAATGTAAAATAAAGATATTCTAGGGGCGCCTGGGTGGCTCAGTTGGTTAAGTGTCCGACTTAGGCTCAGGTCATGATCTCATCGTTTGTGACTTTGAGCCCCGCGTCAGGCTCTGTGCTGACAACTCAGAGCCTGGAGTCTGCCTCAGAGTCTGTGTCTCTCTCTCTCTTTCTGCCTCTCCCCCATTCACACTCTGTCTCTGTCTCTCTCAAAAATAAATAAACATTAAAATATATATATATATATATATATATATATATATATGGCATTCTACTCAGATGATACATTAAAAACTTGACACATAATTATTAGATTTGGCATATCAATAACTTTTTCTGCAAATACCAGTAGAAATAGATCTCAGACTGATATTCTTGGGTGTCTCGGCTCCTCTCTCCTTTTCTGCTTTCATCCCATAGAAACCTAGTTCCCAAGTAATCTACTTGACTGACGGAATTGTAAGGAAGAGCAAATTATAGCTGTGGGACCCAACTACTTTACCTCACCTTATCGAATGCACCTTATCGAATGCACTCACCAATTTCTGCTCTTAGCACTTTTCCACAGTCTGACAAGAATCAGGACTATTGTGGGGCTTTTTGAGCCTTCCTGTCTCTCAGGATGGTGATGACATTCTATCTTGACAACTCAGATCCAGCCACCAGGCACCACCCACAGGCCCCTGATAGCTTTTCAACTTGTTCTAGGTGAACCAGGAGGAAGCATGCAGACTTCAGTTTCTATCACTCCATATTATGACTCATAAAGACACCTTGACATTCAAAACACAATTCAAAAAGATTCTGCTCTTCATCATAAGCTGCTGATTGAAAGCTTATGATAAATAGAGTCATGGATGCTATGGGTGGGGGTGCTGCTCTTATTTTTGTTGGGGACCTGCCGTGTACTCACTAAGTGCATGATGCTGTATGCAAGTGCTGAGTTGTACAGAATGCATACTTAAGAAACTGATATCATGGCTGCCCATGGAGAATCATGAAATACTCTGGAAAGAACTGGAATGGGAACCGGACATGAAGGATCAGTAAGTCTGGGTAGGCAAAGAGAAGGATAGTCAAGAGAAGCTAATTACGTGTGTTAATGACCAATGTATCATCGTACCCCAGAGCCTGTGTTGGTTGCTTTACACATGCTATCCCATTTGCTCCTCAGGAAACTGAGGCTCAGAAAGTAGAATTTTCCTGAGATTGCACAGCTAATAAGTACAGGAAAACTGAGTTGAACTTAGATCTGCCTCATTCTGAAGCATGTTTTTCTCAATGTACTGAACTATATTAAGGGTGTAATTTGGAAAGTGGATTGATGGGAGCAAGAAGGAGGAAGAGGAATAAACAAGAGCTTCTGGGTGGTAAGCCATCCTCCCTGGAAACAATGATTGGGATGAAACAACAAATTTTTTCAAAAAAAATTTTTTTAGGAAGAGCAGAATTGAAATGATAAGCAGGTGAAATTTATTTACTGATTGCCAAAGTATTCCACATTAACAGTAGAAAATAAGGAGATTATGGAAAGAATCACCAGCTATAGAATCAATGAGAGCTAGCTATTCTTTTATGTTCTAACATATTGTCTTCCATTTTTTTCTTCAAACACATACATATTTATACACTATGGTTTTTATAAAATTAAAATTTGGTTTTCACATATTTGTAACCTGATACCTGGATTAATAACATACTACAATGATATTGCAGCTCATGTTCTCTTTGAAAACATATTTTAAGAAATTAGAATATCTTATGTGCATAGACTACCATATTTTATTAAACTCCTATCATTAAATATTAAAATTATTTCTGGTTTTTCTAGTCTTCTAATTTGAAATTATGTCAAAACTTCCATGTAAGTCATTTTGTTCATTTCTGATTTTTCCTTAAAAATATTTTTAATGTTATTTATTTATTTTGAGAGAGAGAGAGAGAAAGAGTGTGAAATAGGAGCAGAGAGGGAGAGAGAGAATCCCAAGAAGACCCCATGCTGTCAGCACAGAGCCTGATGCAGGGCTCAACCCCACAACCATGACATCGTGACCTGAGCCAAAATCAAGAGTTGGGAGCCACCCAGGCTTCCCAAGAAATAATTTTAAGCAAATAATTGGCTTGTCTTATTTCTTAGGTTATACAACATTGAAATCTAAACTTAAGTCTTGTACTATTTGAGAAACTGAAGCTCAGGGCAGACTCTTGATAGAATAAAGCAAAACCCCAGCAGAAGCTTGACCCAATCATTATCACCATCATTATCATCTTCATCATCACTTCAGGGAGTGAATCATCCTCTGCATCTGGAGGAGAGAGAGATGGAAGAGGTGGAGGAAGGGGGCACAAGGGAGAAAGAAGAAAAGAAAGAAAGAAAGAAAGAAAGAAAGAAAGAAAGAAAGAAAGAAAGAAAGAAAGAAAGAAAGAAAGAAAGAGAGAGAGAGAGAGGGGGGGGAGGGAGGGAGGGAGGGAGGAAGGAAGGAAGGAAGGAAGGAAGGAAGGAAGGAAGGAAGGAAGGAAGGAAGGAAGGAAAACAGAAAGAAAACATTGATTTCCTTTTCTCTAGGACAGATACGTTTTCTCCAGGTAAGCGAATTCTTTTTTTTTTCAGAGCCAACTCCCTGGTGGTTTGGGAGTTGTGGGAAGCACCCATTGTAGACTTTGCCAAAGTGGCTTTGGCTTTTTGATGCCCATTGATATTCATAAGTGGTACATCTACGTCACTCTGCCCATGTATTTCCTTATTTGGAAACATCACCCAGTGAAGGAAGCTACTTGGATTCGAATCCCTGCTGGTCACTTTAATAGCTCTAAGACTTTAAACAAGTCCTTTTATTTCTCTGAACTTCAACTTCTATAGGAGTAAAGCAAATAATAATGCCAAGTAGGAATGCTTGGACTATGATGATGAAATCAGATTTGTATCATCAGGCAATCACATATACTAGCTCCTTTCTCCCCTTCCTCCACACTTTTCCTTTTCAGAAAGGGCAAGAAAGTTCTTTTTTCTAAGAGTTTTCTTCACTTTGAAAAGCAGAGTTCAGGGACACCTGGGTCACTCAATGCGCTGAGCATCCAACTTCAGTTCAGGTCATGATCTCATGGTTCGAGCCTCACATCAGGTTTTGCACTGACAGCATGGAGCCTGCTTCCACTTCTCTGTCTCCTTCTCTCTCTTTTTCTCCCTACCCTTTCCCTGCTTGCACTCTCTTTCTTCCTGTCTCAAAAATAAAAATTACCAAAAAAAGCAGAGTTCATTCATTCCACAAAGTTTGGAGTCTTTGGGTGCTGTTCAAAGACATGATTCATTTATTCCTTTACAAAGATCACTGTCCAGTAAAGAAGAGGGAGAGGAATAGAGAAATGAGCAAAGATTTCAAAGGGAGAGAATTTGGCACAGATTTGTGTGTGTTCCCAAATAAGGAAGGGTCAAATCTACTTGGAGACGAGGCATAGGAGGAATTACCATTGAGGTGAATCTTGTGAACACCTTGACAGGCACAGGAAGGAAAGGGGGCATCCTTGGCAGGGGTTAATGTTCGGACTAGTGGTAGTGAGGAGAGAGTTGGTGGTTGACATCATAGTCCTTAACAGAAGCTAAAAGTTATTTGAATGGTACTTCCTTTGTAGAGCCCTGTCTGGTACCTTATACAGGAAACCCTCCTTACCGCCTAAGCATGTTAATTGTACCTCATCTGTGGGTTTCTCTGACATTTACTACTTCCTGTTTTGCACTGGAGATATTTGTGTACTTATTCTACTTTTATATGCACTAGGGAAATAGGGGATTCTTTCATCCTAGTATTCACCACAGTGCCTCCCACTTTAAATTATATACACATACATATATATGTGTATATACATATACATATATACTATATATATGTAAAATATACAGTATATATGTGATATTATATATGGGTTGATCTTTCTGTGGCTTATATTAAATTATTAAGCAGGTCAGAAGGCAAATATATATAATCATATAAATACATATATTTAAAGAATGAAGGCCAAGCTAATGTATTTCACACTCACTCTATCAAGGTGGGGTTCTTGGCCCTTTTGTTTATGGACATCCTATCAGTGAAAAGAGTCTTGTCTCGGGGCGCCTGGGTGGCTTAGTCGGTTAAGCGTCCGACTTTTGCTTAGGTCATGATCTCGCGGTTCGTGGGTTCGAGCCCCGCGTCGGGCTCTGTGCTGACTGCCAGCTCAGAGCCTGGAGCCTGTTTCAATCTGTGACTCCCTCTCTCTCTGACCCTCCCCTGCTCACGCTGTCTCTCTCTCTCTCCTAGAAATAAATAAAAAACATTAAAAAAATTTTTTTTAAAAAAGAGTCTTGTCTCTTTGTTATACAGCTGGTGGCATATTCAGCACCAATAGACATGCAGCATCTTCTACTTCGCCCAGGAAAACCACTAAACAGTTTTGCTCCTATTATCAAATAACTGACTTTCTCTTGCTGCCATTGATTCTTTTGGAATAGACAATGATATCTCCTCTTTCACTGTCCACCCAACTTAGAGCTCCTCAGGCAGAGGTTGGGACCTGACAAGGAATCTCCAGAAAACTAATTTGCTAAGTTCCCAGTAAAGATGGAGAGTCGCTGGGATCCCAGGTTGTCATGGGGCCAATTCAGGGACATTTTGTCCTTCGGTCTCCTGGGTTTAGACCCCCTTCAATCAACTGTTGGATTATTATAGTTGGCTCCAAGTCAAACTTGCTAAGAAGACTGTTAATATTCACCTCATTATCTTGGTTATTAAGGATAGTAATAGAAGTAATATTATATTACAATAATATCATTCATAATGGCTTACATTTACTGAACATTAACCATGGCCAGGCATTTTCTAAACACTTTGTCAATACTAACTAAATTCATATCCAAAGCAATTCAATAACTTAGGTACTATTAGCATCCTCATTTAATAGATGATGAAACTAAGCCACAGAGAGCATAAGTATTTGTAACTTGCACATGGATCATACCTGGTAATGGTACCTTGGACTTGAGCCAAGAGTAATTTGCTATCAAGCCTGGGCTTTTATCCTTGGTGTTGTTTCATTAATCCACCTCATCAAGGAAATATTATCTCCATTTTACAAATAAGGTTCATAAACTTTAAGTGACTTGCCCACGTCTACACATTGGAAAATGGTAGAGCCAGGATTTAGAGTCCAGTCCATCCAACTCCAAACCCTGAATCTGAGACTCCATATTTCCCATTCTGGGTCAAGGTTTATAACACTACTTGTTATTACTTCATGGTATCTTCTTCTTACCTGTGGGCTCTTTCAGGTGACAGTTTCTTATGATGAAAGTGAAGTGAAAATAAGATGGTTCCTGACACTAGTATAATAGTCATTGAAGTCGACTGAAATAGTATTTGTTATCTCTGTGAGTAAATTAACCTCAGGATATTTAAGGTATTATGAATGTTTCCTATAGAATTTGTTGAAGATGACCTACCCCTCTATGGTCTGCAGCAAAAAATATAGGTGGTCCAGTCTTCAGGCTATGGTTTAAGACAGAAGGTATCAAGAATCCAGGTCAAGAATAAGAAGGAAACATTCAAAGGTATAAAGATTCGGGGCACAGAACATCAAGATCATGTTGATCATTTTGAAATACTGAATTGATACAAACCAAAGACTGGGGAAGCCAAATACGTTTTTATGCCCAGAAACAAGGCTGGTCTGGGTGCTCAAATTCACAGGACGAAGCAAGTAGACCCCTCACATGACTTTGGTGGAGAAGTGGGGATGAAGAAGGCTGCTCCAGATCATGATTTCTATAGGAAATACATGGTAAATAAAAGTAGTTGGCCGCTTGAGACCAGTATAATTTATTGTTTGTTGAATCTTCAATATGAAGCCCCCTGTTCTTTCATCATGATGGCTGTTTATCCTCCATCAAATCCATGGGGTCAGAAGAGAAACTAACAAATTAGATCACCTCAGTGGAGTCATGCTAATTAACCTGAAATGTCTATCCTATGTGTCCGTTTTCTCCGATAACATACCAAAAATGGCTAAGTTGTCATTTGATTCCCTGAGGTACCAAAAGAGACTTTGCAGGAAGCATAAAGTAAGGTATGATGTCTTATCTATTCTGAAAGTGAAATTGGTGATATGTGTTTATTTATAGATGGTGCGTGCAATTGTATCTCTTAAATGAAATCTGACAATTGGAAGTGGCTGCAAGAAATGGCAGTGAGTGCTCCTAAATAAATAAGATAGTGTGGAAGCAAGGGACTTTCTTCCTACTCCTGTAACTAAATTTGACAAAGCAGTCACAGTTTGCTTTGTAACAATCAACAACAAGTTATAGGATGATAATCCTTTAACGACCTACCTAGGCCTTCCTGTTGGTTATAATAAATTATTAGGCCAGTCAGAATGTTATTATTTTGGCCAACTTGGCAGAGAGTGTAATTAACTTCTTAGTATTATAACTGGTTTTTTAAGGAAATCTAACACATTAGGTAAGAAACAAAATAGGCTCTTTTTGTGGTTTTTGTTTTACTTTTGGTCCTGATCTTCAACCATACTGTCAAAATCTTCTTTTTCCCATGCTTTAAAAATATCTTGGCAAGGTCCTCTAACTTTTCAGTCCTTCTCAGATATTAAAACTCAAGTTAGCCTATTTTAAAACTAAAATCTCATATGAGATTCAAATTTCTTCTCCTTCTCCCTCTCAAATGTCTCCCGAACAGACTGCAGGCTGGCTGCTTGGATTGGAAGGGGAGCAGGAGTTTTCCTTTACATTCTTGCCACTCTCCGTCCTCTTGATTAAGCTCCCCTGGCCTTCCTTATCTGACTGAGATCAGGAAGAATTCAAGGCACATTGGCTTTTCATGTCCTTGACTGACCTTCTGTTGTTGGAAGGAGGATGTCAGGGATGAAGGTGAAACAGGAAGGCATTATCTAAATTGCTAAGAAAGTCAGGTGGAGTCAGGGTCCCTGGATCCATTGATTCTCTTTAAAACTGCTAACCACCACTCATGGTGTATCCTTTCTCCCTTTTTCCTTAAGGCAGCTTTCTTAAGATCCTGCCCTTTTCCCTTAATATGTCAAGAAGTTCTTAGCCTACCTTTGCACTGGCCAACCAATCTCTTGGGCAGTTCAAGTTTTCTGACGCCACTTTAATCTCAGTGCTTCCTCAGTTGAACTAAGGGCCAATTTTTTTTTTTTTTTTTTACAAATAGTTTATTGTCAAGTTGGTTTCCATATAACACCCAGTGCTCATCCCCACAAGTGCCCCCCTCCGTGCCCATCTCCCCCCCCCACATATCAGTCCTCAGTTTTTTCTCAGCATTCAAGAGTCTCTCATGGTTTGCCTCTCTCCCTTTCCCCCACCATTTCCCCCCTTCTTCTCCCCCATGGTCCTCCGTTAAGTTCCTCCTAATCCTTCTAAATGTGCAAACATATGATATTTATCCTTCTCTGCCTGACTTATTCCCCTCAGCATAACACCCTCTAAGTCCATCCATGTTGCTACACATGACCAGATTTCACTCTTTCTCATTGCCATGTACTATTCCAGCATATAGATAAACCACATCTTCTTGATCCATTCGTCCGTTGTTGGGCACTTAGGCTCTTTCCATGTTTTGGCTATTGTTGAGAGTGCTGCTATGAACATTGGGGTATATGTGCTCCTATGCATCAGCGTTTCTATATCCCTTGGGTAAATTCCTAGCAGTGCTATTGCTGGGTCATAGGGGAGTTCTAGTGTTAATTTTTTGAGGAACTTCACACTGTTTTCCAGAGGGGCTGTACCAGTTTACATTCCCACCAACAGTGTAAGAGGGTGCCCATTTCTCCACATCCTTGCCAGCATCTAGAGTTCTCTGATTTGCTCATTTTAGCCACTCTTGCTGGCGTGAGGTGGTATCTCAGCGTGGTTTTGATCTGTATTTCCCTGATGAGGAGGGATGCTGAGCATCATTTCATGTCTCTGTTAGCCATCTGGATGTCCTCTTTGGAGAAGTGTCTGTTCATATCTTCTGCCCATTTCTTTACTGGATTGTTTGTTTTTCGGATGTGGAGTTTGGTGAGTTCCTTATAGATTTTGGATATTAACTCTTTATCTGATATGTCATTTACAACTATCTTTTCCCATTCCGTTGGTTGCCTATTAGTTTTGTGGGTTGTTTCCTTTGCCGTGCAGAAGCTTTTAATCTTGGTGAGGTCCCAATCATTTATTTTTGCTCTTGATTCAACTAAGGGCCATTTTTGCATACTCTGAGGGCCAGGGAGGCTTCTTGGAATGGAGAGGTGGCTCCATCTTCTTCCCAGGTGTGTTATATTACAGTCTCAGTAGATGCCACTCTCCCAGCCTACTTTGATCTACTTCCTTAGTAGACTTCCAGCTTCTGTGTACCTCTTGACCAACCCTGCATGAAGTCTCTAGGAGCATTTTGCCCCACAACACAAATGTTGTTAAAGTCATGCAAAATCTCTCTCAACCATGTTCTTTTCTTTTATGGGAGCAGTGGGACATGCTATAGTTTGTTGGCTCCAGCAAGCACAGAGCTAGAGAATAAAAAGTAAGCTCCCCTTTCTCACAGGCATCTCTAGAATCTGTAAGCAATTCCCCTGAACTCCAAATTCTGTAGCCAGTTATCTTTGAAATGAGGAAGAGATAGTTTCTCCCCATGAACCTGTACTCCTCAGAGACCTGAAAGACATTCTCCTCCATGATGCCTTCTGTAGGTAGACTGGGAATGAGGTGTGAGGTGAGTTGAACGAGCTCTGTTAAGTCACAGCAGACTCCACTCACATCACCTGGGGAAGTGTCCAGCCCCAGAGCTGGCTCATTGGTGACTTGACAGTGTGAGGTGCGTATGGTTCTTATTTGCAGTTGTAGATCTGATAGCTGATTTCAGGAAATATAAAAACTTGAGTCCTACTATTATTTATGTCTATGTCTATGTCTACATCTACATCTCTATATCTATATCTATACCTATGTATCATCTATCCAAGATGGGTTTTGTTTTCAAGAGTCAAATGGATTCCGTATCACTTCCACATCTTCTTTCCATAGCATCTTCTACTTTCTGAAAAGCCAACACATGTAGACTCTCTGAAATCAGATTGCCAGTACTAAAAGGGAGTTTCCAAGTCCTTTGCTAATTCTCCACCAATTAGCAGCAAAACTGGAACACTTATTCTCTGTCTCTTGGTCAGGGTTCTTTCCAGAAACAGTCACGCTTTTGATCACAAAGTTCACTTGTGATCTTTGATTCATCCTTGTTTCTATCATTCTGGGGAACAGAGGCATGGAAAGAGGGTCCAATGGGTACACTGCCATTGCTACCTCTCCTACCTGTTGCATCCCCTAGTTC
Source organism: Hyaena hyaena (assembly GCF_003009895.1). Classification (NCBI taxonomy): domain Eukaryota; kingdom Metazoa; phylum Chordata; class Mammalia; order Carnivora; family Hyaenidae; genus Hyaena; species Hyaena hyaena. Next base: position 1,662,837 of record NW_024080939.1, read on the forward strand.
CTGGAGAGCCAATGCATTTCTACCTTCTTCCCCTCCAGCATCTTTTAGAGTTGCCCATGCTGCTTCTTAATAAGCATAACCCTGCTCCTTGCACCTTACTGGAAATAAGCTCAGTGCTGACGGGATCTGATCTCTTGGGGGATGGAGGGGGATGAGGGGTCAAAGCTACATTTGACCCTTTGTTCCACAGACTTACTTCATAGCTGAGCAGTCAAATTTTGATTTAAACTTATTTTTTTTCCTAGGCCCTAGATCAGTTCCTTACCTTGGAGCATGTCCCCTTTGCTGATCTCATACATTTTTATTTTATTTGATACTTGATGTTATGCTTGTAACATCAGTAGAGGTTCTGTAACAAATTGTTCTTTTGTACAATTGCCAACTATCTCAGACTAAAAACATATTGGGGGAAAAAACCAGAAAAAAAATTAAATGGAATCAAAATTAGGGACCAGCTAATAAAATCAGATTTTTTGACACTTTTAGTCAATGCAAAAATAATTGTGGGAATATAAAAGGTTTTTTATGGTCAATTATTCTTGTCTTAGTAAGTATCTATAATCATAGCCCCCTTGGAATAGGCAATAATCTTCCATAGAAAAAAAATGAGACTTCCCTACAGATCCATAAGAAAGGTGAAACATTATCGTATTCATGCATAAAATATATTAATATTGAAATGTGCTAGCTTTAAGGTCAGTTGGGTAGACATCTTCTTTTCTACCCTGAAAAAAAAATATATATATATACTATCTGACGTTACTAGGTTGCTGACATCCAATTGATCTGCATTATTCTTAGCTGGCAAGAGCCTATATACCTAAATGCCTCAGATAATAGGTATTACAGTATTAGGTAAAAAGCCTCCATGCAGTCTATAGCAATATCAAAAAGGTAGAAAGTGTAAAATAAGGGAGATTAAGATGACACCAGAAAGCTTTAAATGAGGTGTCATTTTGCATTTAGAGAGACAACCAAGGAAGTTAAGACAGAAGAAAAAAATGCCCCTTTCTCACCAGCTGCCCTTAAAGGTTTACAAATGATCTGTTAACAGAAATGAGTTTCTCTTGGGCTTCAGACACCATTTATTACGCTGGGAGAGAGACAAAAAAAAAAAAAAAAGAGAGAGAGAGAGAGAGATGGAAACGACTGGAAAATTATGCTTATTTGAAGGCAAAATGCTTCCCATCAGCAACATGATAAAAATGTAGCAAAGGTGTCAGCCAGATGTTGACATGTTAATATTTTTCATGAGGTCTTTCAGTGAGGAATGAGTACAAAGAACTTTTTGGGTGTTCTTTAGAATACGAATCGAAATGCATTGTTAGGCTAGATGCCTTGCTTGGGAAATCACGATTGTATTTGATGATGAAGAGGAAGAGGAAGTGTGTCCTAAATAGGGGGCTTGAACCTCTATTCCCTGGCTGCCTCCCAGATGTCCTGTGCTAGGAATGGGCTCATCTGATCTCTCCTAGTCAATTTCATTCTGGAAAGTAGCCAGTGGGCCTAGTTCATGACCCAGTGATGTCATTATAATTCATTCTCCCTACCACGAAGACTTCGGAACTTTCCAATTTACAGTGGGTCTTTTTAATAAAGAAGAATGTCATGCACAGAATTTTTAAGTGTTTCTAATGATTCATCTTTTTCTTTCTGACTTAGCTTCAAAATGGCCTGTTTCTTATAAAGACTGGACTACCAAAATCATTCAAAGATTCTACACCTTTGTGGGTTTTTATGGGCTGAATAAAGGTGACTAAAGCTTATTATGAGAGCATCTTGTCCAGACAGCAATAACAAAAACAACTGTATATATGATACCACCTCGAATGTAAGGAGGACTCAAATGATGTTTCATACTGAATACTCACCTCGTCACTCGGAATGGCATAAACGCCATTTTTAGTGATGCTCGGTGTTGTTTGAGCCCTGCTTTACCAAGTAGGGGAGGGGAGGGACGAGGGGCTGGGAGAGACACATGTAAGTCATTTAGGAGCGGGGTTCTGGCATCATTTGTGTGTTCTCTCAACACCTCTCATAGGCTGTAAGGGAATATTCACTGGTGAAGACTACGCATAAATCGAGCTTAACACTGAGGAGTTGGGGCCCTCTCCCCGAACCTCACCTCTTTGAACCTGGTTAACCCTCCCTGCTAAAATAAACTTTGCTAAGATGACTTCACTTATCCTTGACCTAGATCTTTAAAACCCTGGGCAGTACAAGCCGAGTGGATGATCAGTGCATTTGTGGCCTGCGCTGTAATTTAACTGGCTCTGTCTGACAGGAGATGTGGAATAGCTAAAGAGAGGCTTTACTTGTAATCTGCTTATCACTTGATCCTGGAGTGTTTGTGAACAGCGAGGCCTTCCCCGTACTCACTCTCAGTTGAGGTTTAATGCTAAGAAAGAGGAATTGCCCTCTGGTGCGTCTGACTGAGCCACCTGATAAAGCCTCCTCTGGTCACCTTGGGAACCCTCACCTTTCAACATGGCACAGATACTGGCTTTCCTGAGCTAGCATCACTTGCCTGTCTTCCATACATACATTCACAGAAATAACTTGCTGTAATTATGACATGTGTCAGGAAGAAAAAATCCATACATGTTTTCCCACTGCTTTTCTAGTGGATGGGTTCTGAATTGGATCTTCACCACCAGATTGTTACTGGCAAGAGAGGTAGAACAGGGAGTTGGCCAGATCACAGGTGTGGGATGGAGAACAGATGCAGGTCACTTGAGTGGTGACTGAAAACACAGGAAAGGCCAAAAGAGAGGAGTGAGACGTGGAGGGGGTATAGGAGGAAAAGAGAAGAAAGAGACAGAGAGAGATGAAGAAGGGCAGGGAGAGAGGTTTCTAATGAGAAATCACGATGTGGAAGGGCTCAGGATATGGTAAAATCAAGGAGGGTCCCATCCAGATTAATGACTGCACCCAGAAGGGCATCAACCTTTTCAGGAGGCAGTTTTTCTGTCTTTACTAAAGCTAAGCCATAGCCCACAGCCTGTCAGTCTCAGGTTCTCCAGTGTCGGGTAATTTAGATTCTTCCTGATGACTTGCAGGTGCATTAAATTATTTGACGTGAGTGCTCTGTGAATCCGATTGAGGAAACGTGGTCTTTCCAGAAAGCAAAGCCTGGATTGAGCGTGTCCTCAAAATTATTATACATTAGTGGGAAAGCTGCTTATATAAGCCAGTCATCACAGCCAGAAGGAAAGGAGTCCTCCTAGCCACAGGTATGAAGGGGTGGGGGAACCCAGAGACTAAGGAGAAGGGGACAAGCTTGTCTAAGGACAAGCGTCACAGAAGGGGTACAATAGTAATGGTAGTAATACCATAATAATGATAAAAAAATTTGATGACATAATTAATAGGAGCTATAGCTGTTTTTTTTTTAATCCCTAGTATGGGCATGTATCCTTTATAATAAACATGTCTGGATATGCATGGATCTGTAAAATATATGTGTGTCTGTGTATATATATATATATGTATGTATATATACACACATATATATATACACATACATATACATATATATATACATATATATACATGCATGGGTTTTTAAATATGTCTAATGCCCACAGAATCTCTCAAGGTAAGTATTATTATTATTCCAATTTTATATCTGAGGATATTAAAGCCTAGAGAGCTTGTAAAACTTACTGGAAGAAACATGCCCACATATTCATAAAGTTTGATCATGGTATATTGGTATAAACATGTAACTATATCTATAGGAACCATAATATATAAGATCAGAGCAAGGAAGAAGTGGGGAGATGTTAATGAAGGAAGGCACCATTGGGAGATTTGTTGGAATCCAGCTCAGTGAAGTTTCTATGCTGCTCATAGGAAATCAGATTTTATCTTATAGCTACTGGGAAGGCAGGAGAGGTTTATAGCGGGGGAGTCATATGATTAGACGTATTTGTGAAAGATAACTGGAAGGTAATTGACCAGAGGAGAACTAAGAATTCAGATGAGGCCTCATGGAAAGGTTATGGCAATGGGCCAAGCACAAAGCATAATATGGGCTAAATAACCCCTAGAAACAAACATGGAGACTCATTTGGTCCCAACACGGAGCGCTACCACCCCACTACCATCCCCACGTTATGGCCAAGACGATTTAAACAATCTTCCCAAGCAGCAACATTAGTAATGGCAGAGCTGAGACTGAAACCCAGTTCAGAACCTTGTCTTGTACGGACCACATCATATTTTCAAGAATGATAATAACAGGAAAAATGGCAAGTCAAACTCTAGGCACGTCCTAAAGTTGTTAGTGAATCAGGGCAAGATGAAGACGTGTTAGTGAATCAGGGCAAAGGAGAAGAGGTTGGAGAGTTGGTGAGGAGTTACTGTAACAAATGGGAAGCGGCAGCTTAGTCACTTAGGCCTCTGACTCCTGATTTTGGCTCAGGTCGTGATGTCGCGGTTTGTGAGTTTGAGCCCCATATCGGGCTCCACCCTGACAGTGCAGAGCCTGCTTGGGACTCTCTCTCTCCTTTTCTCTCTGCCTTGCTCTCTATTTCTCTCTTTCAAAATAAAGAAATGAACTTTAAAAAAAAAAAAAAAACACAGGGAAATTGTGGTCAAAGAGATGGGAAACATCAAGAATAGTGACCACAATCTGGACCCTGAAGAATTTGGAAATAAGAAAAAGCCACCCTGTCTTTTGGGGGCTGCAGAAGGGACAGTGTCCTACAAGTCCAGCCCCTTTCTACACAGGCTGATTTCAATTGGTCTGATATGTACTACAGGTATCTGCTTTGTTTGTTTGTTTGTTTTTACAAGCTCGCCCTAGGAGTCTCATCAAACTCTGTTGAGAACTACCGAATAAAGTCACAAAAGGGAGAAAATGTTCTGCCAAGTAGAAGATAGGTAAAATTGGCTGCTTACAGAGTGGGAATTCTACTAGAATAAGTGGAACTGTTTGAAAGAGAAGAAAAAGTGGCCATTCACGATATTAATGCCATTGTACATGTATCATTGAGTAACTACCCTCTCTATCACTTGATTTTATATTTATTCTATGCCCATGGTTCAGTCTGATTGCATTATTCTTTTACTGCAAGCATCTAAAGTATTTTGGATAAGAGAGAAGTGGGGTGTGAATACTAAAAAATAATAATGATAATAAGATGTAGGGATACGTGACTGACTATTGGCTTGCTCATACTTAGAATAGACAATTCATTAACTGCTGCCAGGAGGGCGAGTTTGTAACTATTCACGCAAGGGGGTGATGGTTTGGGTTAAATCATCTCTAGTACCACGTGCCAGCACCTCCTCTGCATTTTCCTCTCTCAGATATTTACTACCCCATATAACAACAACAAAGCATGTGACTTCATTTAAACCAAGATTTGTAATCAAAAAAGAGAAAGAAGGAAGGAAGGAAAGGAGGAAGGGAGGAAGGGAGGGAGGAAGGAAAAAAGAAATAAAAGGATGGAGGAAGGGAAAGAGGGAGAAATGAAGTTAATGGCAGGCATAAGACATGGAAAAATGGCTTGAAGACAGGTTCATGACTAGTTATGGGGCTAATGGGAAGAAATAAGAAATGCAATCAAACTGTTCCCTGAACTAGGGCACATGTGGACAGAGTCCCAGAATGTTGCCACTTTACCTGTGGTTTGTGCCCAGTTGTTGCTACTAAAGAAGCAGGTGGAATTAATTAGAAACCTTTTTTAAAAGGTTCTTAACGAATAGTTTCATGCGTTCATTGTTATTATTATTATTATTGTTGTTGTTGCTGTCAGTTCAAACATTTCATTCTGATTATATTTGAGAAATAAATTATACTGTAGAAATAAGGAAGCCATAAAATCTTGGGACCAGCCACTTACCTCCAGGTACTTGAGTTTGTCAGCCAAATATAAACTCTACATTTGGGTCCCAAACCTCAGCTGCATAAGAACAGTATGATTTGACTTATAAGTGGCATGTGTGTCAGCCATACGATATGGCAGCACAGGAAAGCAAGTGGACATGGCTGCATTATCAAAGACCCAGAGCAGGGAGAAGTATAGTCTTCCTTCACATGTGCTGTGCTATCACACCTGTTTAAGAGAGTTCTGTTCCGGATGTTAAGAGGGACACCGATGAGCATAAGCACAGAGGAGAAAAACCAACATATTTGTGTTTCTCTTGGCTAGAAGATGACGCACAGCGACCTTAAAGTAATCTTCAGAAAACTTGGTTGTCTTTCACATGCCATCCTAAAAAGTCTTATTAACAACAATTTTGCAAAGGGCAATTGTCAGCTGACTGTTAAAGGAAAGTATTCTAATGGCTAGAATTTTTCAAAGATAGAAGGGACTTCTCTATAGGAGATGGTAAATTCACTTTTGCAAGAGGGATTCATCTTAATACCAGGGAGTCACTTGCGGGAACTGGTGACAAAGAGATTTGGGCATCAGTTGGGAAGAAAAAGTAATAATAATAGTAGTAATAATAAATGGGTTATGGTTATTGAGTACTTATTATATGCCAAACATTGCTTTTATATGTATCTTCATATGTATCCCAAGGACTACTCTATAAGATTAATGATACCCTCCCTATCATACAGATAAGAAAAATGAAGCCCAGAAAATTACTCCTAAAAGGCGTAGGCCAGAATTCAGCTCTGCACTTTTAACAACCACCCTCTCTGTCCCTTCAGGTAGTTGCAATAAGAGATCTTCAAGGTCAGTTTAAACTCTAATGATCATTGATTTTGGAAGTTACACTTCAGGAGTTTAGATTAGAGGTTTGGAGTCAAACCAGGGTTCAAATCTGGGTTCTTTCCTGTTATTAATGTATAACCTTGGGTGATGTACTTAAACCCTTTGAAGTTCATTTTCTTCATCTATGAAATATAGATTACAATACTTAATTCACAAGATTGAGAGCATTACAAAAGATGATGTATAAGCTGTCCAGCACAGTGCCTAGGATTATCATAACAAACATAGTGACGATTATGAAAATAATATGCAATAATAAATAATATGTTCTAAGCCCTAAGGCCTTGTCAAAATGATGTCTTGCACCGTCTTTGGCACTCCTACGTTTTAGTAACATAATATCTTTTAAAAAGAATACTGATTCTAGGCCAGGATTGAATCCTTTCAGAGAATAAGCATTTGGTTTCATCCTTAAACCTTTTCTGTAATAAGATACCAATGTAAATTAAGTTTGGGGAAAAAACTGAAAAACAGTTTCGGGAAAGTATTGCAATATGTATTTAAAAAGAGAGTATCAAGAATATATGAAGACAAATACACCCCCCCAAAAAAAATATAGGCAAAGAACAAGGACTTCACACAAAATGGTACACATGGTGAATAAACATAGGAACACATGTTCACACAGTTATTTTGGGCTCAACTCTGGAAAAATAATCATCACCAGTGTAGTGGTTATAATATCCCACTCACTGCCTTATTTCCCCTTCAACCACATCTCCCTCCAATCATCACCCCATGTCTCTGCTTCCTTTATAAGAAACCCTTCGAAAGGTTTGTCCATACTCCCTTTTTCCACTTCCTGGCTTCTCTCTTGCTTTTGAATCACCTTAAATCTGGGTTTCTCTTTCTTTCTTTCTCATTGTAAGAGAAAGTATGTTTCTCCTTGTGTTGTTGAATCTCATTTTGAAATCATGAAAGAAGCTGATTCTATGTAAATCAGAGCAGAAAAGTAGGAGGGAACCAGGTCATTTGTGACATTACTGGGAATTCGAACTAACTTTAAAGCTTATTCTACACCGGGACATTTCTCTTATCATTTAACCAGTTTGAATGGGGTTTCTGTTTTCTGAAATAAACATGGACGAGTTGAGCCATCCCTCTGGGAAGTCTATGGCTGAAGATGGATTCCCTGAGGGCAGGGAATATGTGCTGGAGGCAATTACTGGGAACTTTTAAGGAGAAACTTTTTAGAGAATTTGGCCTACAAAAATGCCAGTCAGTATTCAATCCATGTAATTCCTGCAGATTTGTCTCTTACTTGCACAGGGAAATTCACATCTGAGCCAAGTCAAATCAGTGAAAGGTTCAACCAAGGTCTGAAAGGGTTTGTACAAGGATGAGTCATATAGGCTTTGAAAAAAAAATCTAGAAAAACACTTTGAATTAAAATATGTGACTTTTTGCTCTAGGATTCAGATTAAAGCAATTTTAAAGTCCAGGTTGTTTATCATTGAATTAAGGAAGCTTTGCCTCCCTCTCTCCTTGTTTATTTACTTGTTTGTTTATTTATTTATGTATTTATATATTTTAATATTTATTTATTTATTTACGTTGATTTAGTCAGGATTTAGCATTGACTTTGGTGAGGTGTTGGAGACACAATTATGAAAAAGATATTCGTCATGGCCTTATATAATATTGCCCAGTATAATGGGGAAGACATATATGAAAGAGATTGCTTTTGCTTATTTTCAGTGTGGTGAGGAAATTCTTTGGGTTTGATGTTTTAAACCCTAGTTAAAGTTCTTCAACATGCCTTAGAAGTATGCTCTTTAAGCCCCATATTTCACCAAAACATTTGGCTTCTTTACATGGTCAGTTTTACTTCTTTCTGTGCTTTTTGACCTCCAAGAACCAAAGAAGGAGATGTGGTAGGAGGATAAGAGTAAAGTAAGACAGTCCCTGCAAGGGCCAAGCAGATCCTGGGAAATTCAGGAGTATGAGGAAATGAACAAAAACTAGGGTGTGGTGCATCTTTGAAGCAAAAGGTAACACTGAAATTACTCCATCTAGGTGATTTATTTCCAAGTTTTGATTATGACACCCAAAGTGATTCTCCAAAGTCTGGACTTTAAATCTTGAGAGATGCCTGGATGGCTCAGTTCGTTGAACGTCCAACTTCGGCTCAGGTCATGATCTCACGTGAGTCGAGCCCCATGTGGGGCTCTGTGCTGACAGCTCAGAGCCTGGAGCCTGCTTTGGATTCTGTTTGTCCCTCTCTCTCTGCCCCTCCCTGCTCATGCTCTGTCTCTCTCAAAAGTAAATTCCATTAAAAAAAAAAAAATCAAATCTTGACTGTCAAACAGTTGCTAGGATGTAAATTGCAGTCCACGATCTTTATCCATGGGCCCACTCACCATTTTGTCTGTTTTCTTCCCCCTTTCTTGTGCTAAATAATTTTTATAACATTTCTTGATGATTTTTCTCTAGAAAATACTCTCTATCCAAACTATACATTTTCAAGAGATACAGGTACAAGTATATAATAGCTATATAACTATATATTTTAGAATGTAAATTATGTTCCAGTTTATAGCCATCATTTATGTACATCCATTCTCATAAATAATATCTGTATAAAACTTCTAACCTGAAGAAGAATCATTACAAGTATGACAAATACTGAAAGGAGGGTCATCTGAGAAGTAGAAATTTCCTTTCAGAGAAAGACACATTGAATTGTGTTTTGAATTAAAAAGAGAAAATATTTCCTTCACTGAGAACTTCTTTAGTGTGTTTTATAATAATGATTACGTCTTCTGAATTGAATTCAGTTATTTCTCCACAATAATATGTCTTTGCTTATCATAATCTGTAAATTCTTAAAGCCTATATTAAACAGTTATTCCTAACACAGAATAAAATAAATGGTCACAGCACATAAGGTTATCAATGTATTTGAGGATATTTATGTTTGGCAGAGCAAGACATCCTGATTCTGTGTTTATAGATACTCATGTTTATGTTATAATAATGTATACACAGTAAGTACATGTGTATTTGGAGAGTGCTTCATTACATCTTCTATTGTACCAAAGATTTATTATGTGGAAAAACAACCTCATATCTCTCATTTCTTACCATTTCAAACAAAAGACTTGTCATCATTATGTTCCTTGATATCTGCAAACAAACTCATGGCCATTCTGTTGGCCTGTGAGCTACAATAAATTTAAGAAAATAAAATAACAACAATCGACAACAGCAAGAAAAGAAAAAAAACATGACCTGTACATTCAAAGAAATGGAACTCTACCTGGAAGAAGCTCTTAATGTGCACAAAAGGAGTACATTAAAGAAAAGCTAAGCATGCAAAGCCATCTATGTAAAGTAAAATGGAGTGGTAGAGGTGGTAAATAAGCTCCTGTTGGAAAAAGGAGAAGGCTGTCTGAATAGAAAATGTGTATGTACATTTGGGAAATACTTTCATGGAGGGAGCATCTTAAGGTAATCTTCAGAGGACTGACTGGAAGACCTCAGAATATGTAAGAATGGAGTGAGGGAGAAATCTATTTCAGATATTAAGAAGGAAAGAGAAACGAAAAGAAGGAAATAAGGAAGGAAGGAAGAAGCAAGGAAGGAAAAAGGAAGGAAGGAAGGAAGGAAGGAAGGAAGGAAGGAAGGAAGGAAGGAAGGAAGGAAGGAAAGAAGTCATTCTAGAGGCTTCCACTTTTGTTTTGCTTGGGATATAGAAAGAATTGGAAAATTTTAACTCCCAAGGAGATAACAGGAAATCATTATCTAAACAGCAATAAAAATAATTTAAAAATTTTTTTCTAATATCATCAAAAAGCTGTGGACGCAAAGAAATAACATATAAAAAATAAAATAAAAGAATACCAAAACCCAAATCAAATGAACAACAAAACAACAAAGCCCCCTAAACTCCAGGAAGACAAACCTCTTCTAAGCGAGTGAAATATATAGGACACATTCAAACCTGGGATCAATTGCTGAGGTTGCGGGCAGGTGGGCAGAGGAGCAAAGCTATCAGAAAGTTCAGACTGCTTGGAAAAGAGGGTAAAACTAGACTTTTTAATGAATCTAAAGGCTGTCATTTTAGGTTGCATCTGAAGGAACCCCAAATGCAGAGTATCCTCTCAGCCAAGTTTCTTACAAGGAAATTTAGATGACTGAGCAGGGGCTGGGAGTGGAGGCAGAAAGATTCACAGACTCACACTTGTCAGGATCTCAGTTTCCTGACAATTTCCCTGGGCTCTAGCACCATGCAGTCTCACAGTCTCTGGGCCTTGGTGAAGTGGCAAATATAGAGATCACTTTCTTTATTTTCTTAAATTCTTAAAAAGTCAAATATTCTTTTAAAAACTAGGTAAAGTGGTGCCTGGGTGGCTCAGTTGGTGAAGCATCTGACTCTTGATTTCAGTTCAGGTCATCATATTATGGTCGTGGGATTGAGCCTGGCATTGGGCTCCAGGATGGGTGTGGAGCCTGCTTAAGATTCTCTCCCTTTACCTCTGCCCCTCCACTGCTTGCATGCCTTCTCTCAGAAAGAAAGAATGAAAGGAAGAAAGGAAGGAAAGAAGGAAGGAAGGAAGGAAGGAAGGAAGGAAGGAAGGAAGGAAGGGAGGGAGGGAGGGAGGGAGGGAGGGAGGAAGGGAGGATATAAAATACTATGTAAAGGGAAAAATTCACAACAATGTATTATGGGATTTATAGTATGTAAAGTATAGAGAAAGTACACAAGTTAAGATGAAGTCTAAATGAAATTATGCTGTTATAAATTTGTTTCCTTACAGAATGATATAAAGCTAATTCAAGATTGATTGTCATACGTTAAGAATGCATTTAGTCATCTCTAGTGCAACCACAAAAAGAACACTATGAAGAAATAGCAGAGAGCCAATAGAAGAGATCGAGTGGAAAATTGAAAATTTCTGCTAACCCAGAAAGAGGACAAGAAAAGTGAAAAAAGGGAAACAACAAAAAAATAGAACAAACAGGAAACCAGAGGCAGAATGTGAAATTTAAACTCAGACATATAGATGAGTACATTAAATGTCCATGGGTGAAACAAATCCCATGTAAAATATTAGACATTTCAGAATGGATAAAAAATAAGACCTAAGGATATGCTCTTTAGAAGAGTGCACTTTAAATATAAACTCACAGATAAGCTAAAAGTAAAAGAACCGATCGAAAAATGCTCTTGGAGCAGTAAGTAAGAGAAAGTTTGTGTAGCCCTATTAATATCAAACAGATTAGACTTGAAAATGAGTAATATTATTGCCAGAAATAAATTGGGTCACTTCCTAATGAAGAAAGGGTCAGTCCATCACAAAAATAAAACAATCCTAAATGTAGACTTATCTAATCACTGAGTTTCAAAATGAATTAAGCCAAACTGATTGATCCAAAGAGAGATGTAGATAAATGTGGAGTCACATTTGAACATTTCTTTTTCTTTCCTTCCTTCTTTCTGTCTTCTTTCTTCTCCATCAGGAATTAACAGAACAACTACAGAAAAAAACCATTATCAGTATAGCAGATTTGAACAACACTGTCAAAAACTTGACCTAATTGACACAGATTATTATACATCAGCTGTAAACACATATTCTTTTGAGTTATATAAGAGACAGTTCAAGATACACCACATTTCAACAAATTTAAAAATTTGAAAGCTTATAAACTATTTCCTCTGACATCAGTGAAATTACATTAGAAACCAGAAACAAATAAACAAACAAAAACAGATAGAAAAGCCTAAAACGTATCAAAGGTAAACAATAGACTTCCAAATAACGTGGGTCAAATAAAGTATCGCAAGGGAAATTAGAAACTATTCTAACTGAATGATAATGAAAGTACCACATATCAAAATGTGTGGAATATAGCTAAAACTGCTCCTAGGGGAAATTTATATGTTTAGATGCTTAAAAGGGAAAAATATAAAGGTTAAAAAGAAGTCTTTAATCTAAATTTCCACTTTAATAAACTAGAAGAAAAGAATGAGGTAAATCCCAAGAAAAAAGCAAAGAAATAAAAATATCAAAGCAGAAATCAAGGACATAAAATACAGACAAGCAATGAAGAAAATCATCAACATGATAAGCACCTTTTAAAAATGCATACAATTGACGAGTAGGAAAAAAAGACAGAATAAAAATTACCAACATCAAGAAAGAAAAGAGGGGCATTGTTGTAGATTCTATAGAAGTTAAAAGGATAATGATCAGATATTCTTTTTTTTTTTTTACAGATAGTTTATTGTCAAATTAGTTTCCACATAACACTCAGTGCTCATCCCCATAAGTGTCCTCCTCTATGCCCATTCCCCCCACCCCCCACACCCATCAGTCCTCAGTTTTTGTCAGCATTCAAGAGTCTCTCATGGTTTGCCTCTCTCCCTTTCCCCCACCATTTCCCCCCTTCTTCTCCCCCTTGGTCCTCCGTCAAGTTCCTCCAGATATTCTTAACAACTGTGAATAAATTCAACGGCCTGGAAAAAATTGACAATTTATTTCAAAAAGACAACCTTCCCGAAGGGCAACAGGAAGAAACAGAAAATTTTATAGTCCTATATATTAGTCAACTCAGGCTGCCATACAGAATACCACAAACTGCATGGCATGAACAATAGACATTTATTTTCTCACAGTTATGGGTGCTAGAAGTCCATGATCAAGGTGCTAGCTGGTTTCTGGCAAGATCTTTCTCCCTATCTTGCAGATGGTTGTCTTCCTGCTATGGCATCACATGGTCTTTTCTTGCTACTTTGGTATCTCCTAGTAGGGCACTAATACTACCTGATCAGGGACCCATCCTTATGACCTTATGTAATCTTAAATACTTCTAAAAGGCCATGTCTCCAACAGCCACAATGGGGGTTAGGACTTCAACATATAAATTTTAGGGAACACAAACATTTAGTCTATAAAACCATATCTATTAAAATGTTAAATATAAAATTTTCAAAGTTTCTTATGCTCCCCCCAAAAAACACAAAGAAATAAACAAAACGAATCTCTCCAGGCCCAGGTGACTTTAGTGGTGATGACTTTCAAACATTTAATTACTAATTAATACCAATGTCACATAATAGCTTTATTAAATTGGGAGGAGGAAAGATATGCTCATTTGCTTTATGAGTTCAGCATAACGTTGATCCTACAACATTAAGAAGTAGAATATAGCAGTATGTAAAAATATATATGCTGCCTAAACATGTTTTAATCCAAGAAGGCAAAGTTAGTTCAACATTCCAAAATTAATTTAAATTCACTGTATTATTGGTATAAAGGAGAAAACTCACATGATTAATTCAATAAATGCAGAAAAAAATCTGATAAAGTTCATCAGTCCTTCATTATAAAAACTTACGGAAAACTGGGAGTATTTTCAACCTAATTAAGGGATATCTAAAAAAATTTCACTTAATGGAGATACATTCCAATGTGTTAATCCAAGATCAGAAATGTCAGTAAGAAAGTCCATTCTATAGCTTTTATGCAAGTTTTCTTAAAAGATGAGCCAGTGTAATACAAGGTAGAAATCACACAAAGATTTGAAGGGAGAATAGAAAGCTGTCATTATTCACAGGAAACAAAATTATTGCAAAGAAAATCCTAAGGAAATACCAAGAAAACCCTAAAACATAGAATTAATGATAGAGGGAATATAGCAATATTGCAGAATTCCCCAAAATAATGGCATTTCTATTAAATGTTAGTACTTTGCAAATAATACAATAAAATTTTAAGATGTTACTATGTACAAAATAAGTCAGAATAAACTAAAATATTTGGAAATAGATTAGACAAAAGATATACAGAATCTTCACTCTGAAAACTAGTAAATAAGTTTAAAGACAAATCAATGAAAGTGACCAAATAAATAAAGAGGACTGAAAAATTTTAGTGTGACAAATAACTCTCAACTTAAAGTATAAACTCAGTGCAATATGCATCAAAGTTCCAACAGGCTGTTTTTAATATAACTTACCCATCTGATTCTAAAATTAATATTAAAATACAAAGCTGAAATAATTTTGAAAATAAAGTAAAATACTGACAAATTTTCTTACTTGATTTTAAGAATTATGAAGCTATAATACAAATCAAGGTAACATAGGCTGCTGGAACACAGGAGAAAGTCTGGAAAGAGAGCCACACGTACATCGTCCACTAATTTTCAATCAACGTACTAATGTAATTCAAGGTGGAAAAAGACAATAGTTTAAAAATAGTGTTTTTCTGTGTTGAATGTTTGAGAAAGAATTTCACAACTCAGAACTCTTACTATTGGAAATTTTAGGGAAAAGTTGTCCTTACTGTCAAATGGGAATACCTTTTGAGGGAAAATTTTCTCAAGATTTTTCACATCTGAGCTATAAGATTTCAAGGCTTTTCAGTTGCTCTTGAGGAGGAAAATACTCTGCCATCACTCATTAACTTGTTTGACTCCTAGTGAAGTGCTGTTTGTAGCTTTCTCAGTGTGGATGTTTTATGTCAAATAACCTCATATTGATTATTTTTCTCCCAATGTATTGATGTGATTCACTACTTTTGTTTATCTTAAGAGCATATTTGAAGCTATTCCTACAGCAGGCTTGCTAACAATAAGTTAACTACACATAGAAGAAACAGTGAATCATCTAAATAAATTCTCAAAGATCCAGTGGCTCAAATAACTGGAGTCACTCCAGTGCTGTCCCCAACACAAGGGAAAGTGTGAACAAGTCAATATCAAAGAGGAAAGAGAAGTCCCAACCCATTCGGTCTATGATATCTTTTGAAAATTTTACAAATTCAAATGACCCAACGCTGGGGACCTTCCTTGGCCTTTTGAAGGCTTAATCAAGTGAAAGGTCCTGAGGCCAATGCTTCTTTAGCTTGCCCATGAATCAGCCTCTGATTTTGCCTGTATCTCTTTCCATCGACACTGCCATCTATAATTGTACTAAAACGACATAACATATCTATATTTTCATCCATATTTATGTTCTATAAATCCTTTCCTAGCCCACACAATGCCCTATGCCTAAAATAGCTTCTTACTTATGGTAAGAACGAGATATGAGCTTTTAGAATTAGTTGAATTGGACTGAATTTAATTGACAGAGTGTAAAAAATTTAATTGGATCAGTTCTTATTCTTTTTATGCCTTATGGCAAAATGAGAAGAATGTAGGCTTTGGAATTGCTTACTGGCTTTTTTTTTTTTTTTTTTTTTTAATTTAGGGAAAATTATTTTTCCTCTCTTAGATTCTGTTTTCTAATCTGTAAAACAGGGGAAATAATACTATGCAAGCAGTTCCTAATTGTGTCCCAATATCCCTCCTGGCCTTCTTCTATAGTAAGACAAGTCTTGGTTTTAGCTGGGAACAGAATAAAAGCTACAATTCCCAGACTCCCTTGCAGTTAACTTCAGATGAATAAGATGTAAATGTCATGTAACTACTTTCCAGAAACTCTCTGAAAAGAGTGCTGAGGACGGTCTTGTTTTTCTTCTTCATCTGTTCCTCATCTTGACACTCCAAATGCACATGAGACGCTAGAGCTCTACCCGCCATCTTGGAACATGAAGGAGAGGACCACACCCTGAGGGGAAGAGAAAAACAGTCTGAAAGGCCAGTCATTGAGAGGCTAGACATTCAGGAGCAGAGGCATATGGTCAGTCCTGACCTGCTCACCTCCACATAGTTTTGTTTCAAAGACATACCACCCTATCTTATTTAAATTGTCATTATTTTGAGCTTTGTTACTTGCACTGAATTTAATACAACAAGTGCTTTGCATGATCTCGGAAGACTAAATATGCAAGGTGCCTAGTACAGTGTCCAGCAGATCATTGATGTTTAATATTAACACCTGCTTAGCATTTTCTTATCTGGATATTTTTGCCTGCCCAATGAGATGGCCCTCAAAAGTATTATTTCTATTCCTGATTCTAGCTAGTAACTATCCTTCTTCCTTAATTATCTAAAAATAAGTCTTCTTAATGATATCTATGCATTAAAGTCTCTAGTTTGATCTATTTTATGAACAGTTAGGAGGAGAACATTCCAGGATGGGATTACTATTTTGCTACTGTGTAGACTTTTCAGAATGTACTGGTGTATAATTTTGCCCAGCATATAATTTTCATCCTATTTTCTATTTTTTCATCTTGCTGTTGTCAGCTATAACTTAGAAAACATCTTTAAATAGATATCTGGAGGAAAAAAAAGGAGCACTGCATTTTTTTTTTTAATTTACAGCTCAAGCATCTGTATACAGTTTACAAAATGACCAAATTTTATCCTTATTAATAGAGGTCTCTAAAATTGGCTTCGAGAGGGCCAATGTACAAATCTCCATGAAAGAAAACTATGACATTATTCTTTTACTCCATGATGTGAATTTAATTCATATTATCTTTTTTAATGGAAGAGATGATACAAATGTTCAGTCCTATTTTCTCAGATCCCCATTTTTCATGAAAGTTTTCCTCAACTACCATTCGGTGGATTTTTTTTCTTTCCTTTTTGATACCTTGCATGGCTTCATTATCCTGCTGAGTTCTTTGGATCATGACTTATAGCTGTTTTCCACCACACACACACACACACACACACACACACACACACGCACACACACACAAATGCAAAATGCAAATAGAATCTAAAGCAGACGAGTGATTTTCTGAGACCAGGGTGATGCTACAGACAGGATTTCCTGTCTTTGGGAGTTAGCTCCTTCTTCAATTATGGCCCATCCACTCCCCTTCTTGCTATGGAGCCCCCACAAGGTGTACTTGTTAGAGAACACACAACATCACATCAGCTCAAGAAGGGACCCCCAAATTAATCTCGCCTGGTACATTAGGAAACACTTCGCTGACATTTGCTGTCCCTGTCAGCCCTAATAAAGAGATTTTTACCTGTATTTGCCTATTCAACACTTCAGTCCCTCAGCCAATTTTGGAAATTATTTCTGATTTATGGCTCTCTCACAGGCGGGTGTCACCCTGGCTGTCAATTATGCCTCAAAGCAAATGCTAAGTGAATGCTGGCTGGTAAAATTAATAAGGGAAACCTTTACTCAAAAACCTAGAAAGAAGCTTGTAAAGGGGATCATTCAACCAGGCAGTAACTCAGTGCCTGCCTGTGATATTTATAAGTGAGACAGAAGTACAGAAGTGCAGAATTCAGTCACACACAGAAGGGAGAAGTGTGTTCCCCCTCCATCTTTGAAGCTCAGCCACTCTGGAGAACATGAAGATCATTGTGATGGAAGTTCAGTAGTTCAGGCTCCTCTGATGCTTCAGGGCCTGGGTCGTGCCCATGCTCTGCAAAAGGAAAATGCTTTTTCTCCAGTTTATCAATACAAACTGTTCAATTTCAGTACAAATCCAAGAAACGGAAAGACACCGTATCATTCTTTTCTTTTTATTTTGATTTTAAAGATTACTAATATGAATATTAATGTTAATATGGTTTTCAGATATTTGACACTAGAAAAATTACTGCTATTGAGTACACTCATGAGTGAGTAAAATGAGGCCACTTAAGCACTGAATTGACTTATTTCTGTCCACATTTACAATAACTAGAACCACTGGCTTCATCTCTCTGTACACTCCAATCTTCTGGCCTCTTCGATCCTCAAAGTTGTTTAGTTCCTTTCCACCCAAGGCTTTTGTGCATTCTACTGTTTCTACCAGTAATGGTTTCTCTCCATATTTCTTCCTTTGGAAAGGGTGAACCCCTCTTCAGGCCTAGCTCTGGTGGTACTCTCTCAGAGAAACTGTCTCCCCAATCTATGTAAGTGTTCATTTTTATCTCCTATCCCATCCTTTCCTTTTGCTTTATGGCATGTATTAATTAGTAATTATACTTCCATTTGTGAGACTGTTGGCTCTGTACTTGTTGCTCTCAGTAAACTTTAAGCAAGATGAAGGCAGACTCTGTGGTTCTTGCTCAGTTTTGTCCAAACCTCCAGAATATAATAGCCCTGGCTCATCAGAGACTCAGCAGATACTACTGAACTCATGGCTGATGAATGAAGGACAACTTTTTATATCTTAGCCTGGATCTGTACGATGCTTAATCATTTGGAATCTGAAAGTATATACTACCACATTCTTGTTTTGCTTTTATGCACAAATAATATGCCTACAAAATATATTCTAATATTATTGCCTAAAATCATTCTTACCATCTAAATATGCTATTGTCAGTAGGCTGATTATCACATATACCTCCAACACATTTCGTGCTGCTTTATAGTAAGGTTGTTAAATGATCTCTTAATGAAAACATAGTGTCCTCAAAGTTGGAGAACCACATCAGACTCACCCAAGGTTCCTCCCTAAGTGTGCTTGTATGGAGATATTCAATATTTTCTAAAGCCCAGAATCGTTTTTATTCTGCAGAACTAAATGGTAGTGGTTTTAGTTGTACATTTGACAAGCATGAATGCAGCATGAACTAGGTGCTAAGTGTTTAGCATCACCATGGAATACCGGAGATGAAAGGGTATTATGTATACACTTGGGGAGCTCACTGTACACATGACTGCCATTAGAACACATCCCAGTATGCCACTGATTGCATTTATATTTATGTCTACGGTATAGATATCACTGTGGAAACAGATCCCAGTACATAATAGGAATACAAGTAAGCTTGGATCCCACAGTCCCACTATCTCCTAAACTTGGAGATGACCTGATAGTAACAAACTTCCATGTCCAGGAATGCTTATCATCTGGGAAACATTGAATACATATCTATTGAATGATGGAATGAGTTATTTGAGCACATCACTGAATTACCAAACTTTATTCCAGACTGAACCTGAAGTATTTTAGAGGTTCGTGGCTTTAGTGCTTTCTCTAAAAGAAAAGAAAGGTCATGTTAATGTTTATCTCCAGAATTATACTTAATTCGCTTTGGTTGACTCCTACAGAGTCTTTGTCTGCATTACATCTCTTTAGTGTTTTCATGGGAAGGCTCTGTCAACTTTCTTCCCATTAGAGAGGCAGGGGAATGGAGTGGAAGATGGTTTTGTATTTGAAGCTGTGACATCCGCTGCTGCCTGACTAGATCAGGCACTTTGCCTGCTCCATCTTAATTTTCTCATCTTTAAAATAATGGGTGATTATGAAAATCCAACGAATTCTTAAACAGTATAATGTGTTGTGGCAACATAAAGTATAAAGGGCATTGTTACTATTAATAAAGTTTAGCTATTTCAGGTACTATATTCCTCACTCTAAGCAAAGTACACAATGCATTCCCTAACTTTAATCCTTCCTCTCTTTTTCTCATACCAGAGAGCACTTTCAAAGGATTTTTCAATACCCTCTAGGAGTCAAGGGAAAAAGAAAAAGAAAAAAAAAAAAACTAAAGAAGAGAAATTTTAGTAGATGGGTTAAACCAGAGAGGAGAAGGGGGGAAATAATACTTTATTAATTCATTCATCAGATTCTTATTTTAGTCACTGATCACCTAGTATGTACGAAGGGTTGTTGCAGATACTGAGGATATCAAGGAAAGCAAAATGGAATCTGTCTTCATACCTGTGGAAGATATTAGTAGGTGCTACAGAATGCAAATTCTGAATTAATTTGTTTCCTTGTGCGCCTTGATTTTCTCCTGGTCCACTTACATTGTCAGGGTGAAGACACATCCCTTTCAACTGACAAAATTACTACTGTTGGCCAAGTAAGGATGAAACTAAGACAATGATAATCATGTCAACTAATGAGACATAAGTTTCAAAAGGTAACCCAAAGGTCATTATACTCCAACTCCTTATAGTAAAATTGAGGTCTTTGTACCCTAATGGTGTTTCATCCACATGTACAGTTAGGGAGCTTCTATTTATTGGTGACTACTAGTATTCAGCACCTTGACATTTCTTATGATGTTTTAAGAAATCTTAAAGAATATAAAAATGTAATGTTTATTTTCCCACAAAGTAAAATTACTATAATTACAATCTCTCAGAGTTAAAAGTAGAATTGTAATATATATGAATATCTATGGAAGGACTCCAAACATGTGATTTTTGGTTCTAATCAAAAGGATTACTTTTCCAACTTTTTTTTACAATGGATTATTACTCAGACATAAAAAAAGAATGAAACCTTGCCATTTGCAATGAAACCTTGAATGACATGGATGGAGCTAGAAAGTATTATACAAAGCGAAATGTCAATCAGAGAAAGACACACGCCATATGATTACACTCATATGTGGCATTTAAGAAACAAAACAAAGGAACATGGGGGTGGGGAAGAGAGAAAAACCAAGAAACAGACTCTTAACTATAAAGAACAAATTGATGGTTACCAGAGGAGAGGTCGGCAGGGGGATGGTGAAGTAGATGATGGGGATTAAGAATTCCCCTTTTGGTGATGAGCACGGGGTGTTGTATGTAAGTGATGAATCACTAAATTTTAATATTACACTGTATGTTAACTTACTGGAATTTAAATAAAAACTTGGAAAGAAAAAAGATTTATGATCCAGCTTGTGAGTGTTATCATATGACCCTCCCCCCACCTCATCTGAAGACCAAGAACTCCACTGAGGTCTTTTGCTTTAGAAAACGTCATGAGATATGGTAGTGGACCAGAATTCTGGCACCAAATCCACATTCCACCATTTTGTATTACATGACTCTGAGAGATAATCGCACTGGCACTGCCTTGGAGGGAACACAGTACTGCTTATGTGCACAGGCTTTGGAGTCCTATATCTGGGTTCAAAGTCTTGTTCTACTGCTTTCTATCTCTGTGATCATGCAAGTTACTCAACATCACTAAGATCTAGCATCTTCATCAGATATGAAGGAAGCAATCATGATGCCATTCATATAAAGTTAACCGAGCTGTGTAGCCACTCGTCAAGGTTCTTGATTTCAAATAACAGAAATTTACCTTTGTTAACTCAAGCAGAAAGGAATTTACCAAAAAGATATTGGTCGCTCACAAATTTGAGGGGAAGGCCAATGTACTCGAGCTCAGAAAGGAATAAAAGGAGCCAAGTCATAGTTAAGTTACTCTCATGGGAGGGCTCCCTGAGGATATCACTTCTAAATTTTTTTAATTAAAAAATGTTTTTAATGTTTATTTATTTTTGAGAGAGACAAAGTGTGAATGGGGGAGGGCAGAGAGCGAGGGAGACACAGAATCCAAAGCAGGCTCCAGGCTCCGAGCTGTCAGCACAGAACCTGACATGGCTGATGATCTCTGAGATCATGACCTGAGCCAAAGTCAGATGCGTAACTGACTGAGCCACCCAGGTGGCCCAGAGGATACCACTTCTAGTGCCAATTTCAGCAGAACCTACCAGCTATTCTCATGAACTGTGAATGCTCCACTCAGCTAACACTTCCCTTGAATATCCCTAAAGGATTCAGCCTGGCCATGTTTTAAGATTTCTGGCAATTCCAGACAGAAGTTTATTTTTTAATGTTTTATTTATTTCTGAGAGAGAGAGAAAGACAGCATGATCAGGGGAGGGTCAAAGAGAGAGAGGGAGACACAGAATCCGAAACAGGCTCCAGGTTTTGAGCTAGCTGTCAGCACAGAGCCCGACGCAGGGCTCAAACCCATGAACCGTGAGATCATGACCTGAGCTAAAGTCGGATGCTTAACAGACTGAACCACCCAGATGTCCCCAGAAATTTCTTTTTGGAGGAACCCTATGGCCCATGTGAGATGACAGGGACCAACATATGACCAACATATGACAGGGACAATATATGACAGGGACCAATTATGACAAGGACCAATATGCCCAGGGACTCATCTTTCATGAGACACACTTCGGTAATATTGGTATGCTCATCCTTCTATTTGAAAGACAAGAAGACTAAGACATAGAGAGGGGTAGTAACTTAATCAGCTATCAAATGACAGAACTATCAAGGATTTAAGTGGATGAATAAGAACTCCAATACCTTTTTTTTTTTCCACTGCACAGTGCCCCTAACGTTGGAATCCTATATTTCATGTTCTACTGCCTTAGTAGTTACCATTGGGCGGGTTAAGAATACTCTTTCAATGTAAGCAAAATTAAATGAACCATTCATCTTTCTTCCAGAGTCACTCTCTCATACCAAGCTGATGTAGATTTATATAATTTGCTTATGGCAGATGCAATTTTGAAAGGAAAGTGTTTGGGGCATAGATGTATGGAAATAGATAAAGATATATGGAAGCTACCTAATTTGTAGAGATGACAAGAGGTTGGTATGAACAAGAGCAGAAGTGACTGGTTTAAAGTAAGAGAGGCCCTTTCGTATTTAAAATCCCCTTCTGAACCCCTGTATCACAGCCTTCTCATACTAGGTCAATATGGTTCTGAAGACACGTTTCAAACACTGGAACAGGTTTCTTCGTCTGAAGGTGAATGCTAATCTCTTCCCTCTCTACAAAAGGGTGTTTGTAAGAGCCTCTGTGGGTCGACAGATCTGTATCTGGAATCCATCCCTGTTGTGTCTACACCTTCTAGTTCCAGAGCAATTATGACTGAGCGTAAAAACTCTGCAATTAATAAGGGAAAGTTTTTGAATGTCAGTGATTAATAGAATGCCTTGTTTTTGTATATCCCTGGAATCCCAGATTTTATTTTACTTTAGGAAGTGTTATCTTTCTACAAATTCCAAAGCTCTGGGAACACATGTTCAAGAACAACTCCCCAGCTTCCTGGCCCTGTGAGGCTTTAAAATCTCAACAGTTAGATGGATGTCAGATTCTGAAGGAAAAGAAAAATGGAGGGCTAAAATCCCCGATTTATGTAAAGGTTGATATTAAACATCTCCTTTAATTAACATATTAAATACTATCATCAAAGCCTTAAAATAGTTTGTCTTGTTGTTGAGTTTGGGTACATGTTAGTTCCTTTCAACAGATCATGTCTATATTCACCGAGAAGCTCTAGAAAGAGTATTATTTTCACTATTCATTTGAGAGGAAACTGGAAATCTGAAAAACCCAGTAGTCACCCTACTTCTAGAACTTATTATGTGTCTGGATTTGAACCTTTGTCTGTAATGACAAAGTCCACATGCCTGTGTGCCCACACATGCACATATACACACGTGAAGCTAGAATAGGGCCATTTCAAATTTAAAAGACCTAACTCTCTCTTGGGACACCGGGCTGTCTCAGTAGGTTAAGCATCTGACTGTTGGTTTCAGCTCAGGTCATGATCTCACAGTTTTGTGAGTTTCGAGCCCCACGTCGGGCCCTGTGCTGACAGTGTGGAGCCTGCATGGGGTTCTCTCTCTCTCCCTCTTTCTGTTCCTCCCCCCACTCAAGTTGTCTTTGCTTCTCTCAAAATAAATAAATAAACTTTAGAAAATATACCCTCTCTTTACAAATTATTAGTAGGGGATAATCAAAGGAAATGGAGAAAGAAAAAGGGAACAGATCAGATATTACTGGCAAATTCATGAGAGGTTAGCAGAAGAAGAGGAATCTGGGGGGCGGGGGGCGGCGGGACAATATTCCATTGAATCGCATGTGTGAAGTGTATCACTCAGGGATGATGTTTTCTCAACGTGAACATTTTGAACTATTTCTACATGCCCCATGTTGCTTGTCAGCAGAGATATGAAAGGGATAAATATAACCCTTGGGGTTTCACAGCTATGCACTTTGAAGAAATCAGCAATCTTTCTCCAGTTATCAAAACCCAGCATTTCTTGCCGTGATGGATGCAGCATCCTTTAGAATTACTCAAGTGAAGGTAGCACATGCTGGAATAAATTGGGGGCTTTTAAGAATTGAAAGCCTGATTTCATGTGGTTCAAAAGCCGCTAACACAGAATTTCCCTTTCTCTTCCCCCTTATCCATCAGAGTACCTTCACCGACATTCGCCTCCAGCCACGTAGCTGATTCTGCCCTTAGGTTGGCAGGCTGCTCTCATTGGATTTGATCCCTATGGTGAAAAAATGATTTCTAAACATTCTTGTTATGATTTCTTCCCAGTCCAACTAGAGGTGATATCCAGGCTAGGAAAGATGTTGTTCCTACTGATCAGAACTTTGAGTGGGGGACGTTTTGCTTGGCTGTCTAACTCTCTGAAGTGAAAACCAGTTGATCTTCCACTTGGGTTCTGTTCCCCACTCATAGACCAGTCACATGCCTGGTTCCTGGGAGTTGACAGAGCCCCAGCCGGTGCCGGGTGTTCTGTTGGCATTGATGTCTGTATCTCCCTGACCTTTTGCCCTTCCTCCAAATACAAGAAAGAAAGATGAGAGGTAAGGGGAACCAATACTACTGGGAAGCAATGAAGATTCTTAGATACCTCGTCTTCAAGATTTATTCTTTCCTTAGAGATGCTCTAGTCACTTGGTCAGCTGTCCTCGGAAACTTTTATCTATAATACTTTAGCACATCAGTCCTTCTCATCTCTTGGGTCACAGGTGAAATGTGACTTTCTTTAAAGGGCCCTTGTGAATCAGCCAATTCAAAGTAGCCTTTGACTCTCCAGATCCACTCACCGGCATCACCCTGTTTTATGTTCATCAGGGCACATGTCATGGTTGAAAATTTTACTGTTTTGTTTGCTTCTTGTCTATCTCACTACAAAGTCAATTTCCTGAGAGAGGGAACTGTATCTTTGTGTGTGTGCGTACTGAAATATATTCAAATTGTTAAATAAAAAATCAATGCCAGGTTCTTCTAAATAGGTGTGTGATCTTTCTTATTTGTATTTCTACTTTCTTACACATATCTGAAAAAACATGATTATTATGTAATTACAGGATATAAGGTACCATGATTAGGGCCACAATTTTCATGACCGCTGGTGTTATGTTATTTTAAAAGTCTGTGATATTAAAATGATGATGTACGGTAACACCTCAGCATCCATTTTCTTTTTTTTTTTTTTAATATTTTACTTATTTCTGGGAGAGAAAGAGATAGCATGAGCAGAGTAGGGTCAGAGAGAGAGGGAGACACAGAATCTGAAGCAGGCTCTAGGCTCTGAGCTAGCTGTCAGCACAGAGCCTGATGCGGGGCTCGAACCCACAAACCATGAGATCATGACCTAAGCCATGAGATCATGACCTGAGCTGAAGTTGGATGCATAACTGACTGAGCCACCCAGACGCCCTTCAGCATCCATTTTCCAACACAAAGTTATGGGCCGGTTTCTTTTACTGTATGCCCATAAGGAATTAGATCTGTTTTTTTTCTCTATTTATCAACATAAAAGATTGCATTAATTCTTGACTTCCATCTAAGAGGTAAATTCTGACAAAAGAGGGATTGTGTTCACTTTTGTTCCCCATTGTATCCATACTTAGCTTGATTCCTGGGAACAAGGGATCTCTTAACATACGTCAACATGTAAAAATGAAAAATAAAGGTAAGATCCCTAATGTTTTGCCTGTGTCCTTCAGCTGGGTTTCTTTCTTTCTTTTTTTTTTTTTTTTAACTTTATCTATTTACTTTGAGAAAAGGAGAGCACAAATGGGTAAGGGGCAGAGAGAAAGGAGAGAGAGAGAATCCCAAGCAAGTTCTGCACTGTCAAAATGGAGCCAGACACAGGACTCTATATCAGAGCCATGAGATCATGACCTGAATAGAAATTAAGGGCTCTTGGGTTTCCATTTTTGACCAGAGCCCCAGCCTCAGTATTCTGCATCCTCATTCCTTCCAAAACAGGCAGTGGATTTCTAGCCTTACCTTCAAAGAAGTCCTGTTGCCTCAGTGGTTCCCAGGATCTGGAGTCCAAGTGCCACGCTTTTCTCGTCTTCAGGAGCTAAGCTTCCAGACCCTAGAGAAGACCAGCTTCACTCATATACTTGGGCATCCACACATTGACTATTGTTGGGTCTCCCTACAGAAGATATTAGTATGCCTATTAGGACAAGCCTATGGCTCACTGACAAGCTCTGTGCCCCCAGCCCTCTCCCTGAAGAAATGGATCCTCACCACAGCCGGTATGAGCAGTGCTTTTTCTAAGAAAAGACAATCTGAGGCCCCTACCTTGTCCCAGTCATAATGCTGTTTCTTAGCTTGATGTGGGAAGAAGAAATTCTCATTGAAAATATTTAGTTACAAATTGAGAGATATAACTTCCCAACATTTACAAATATTCAATACATATGAATTGAAGTAAGCAAATAAAACAATTTTAAGTTTAGCTTCCTTTTTTTATGTTTATCTATTTTTTTTTGAAAGAGAATGAGATGGGAGTTGGGGGTGTAGAGAGAGAGAATGAGAGAGAGAGAGAGAGAGAGAGAGAGAGAGAGAATCCCAAGAAGGCTCCTGGGAAGAGCCTGATGCAGGGCTCAAACCCACGAACCATGAAATCATGACCTGAGCTGAAATCAAGAGTCAGATGCTTAACCAACTGAGCCACCCAGGCGCCCCTAAACATTTCTTAATGAGACCCCCATCTGTAAACTTTTAAAAAACATTATCCACAATATGTGTTTATTTGAATACTATATACATATATATTAACATGCATATACACATGTATATGAAGCCTTAACTAAATGTATACATCTTTAAAGGAAGAGATGAAAATAAATAGAAAGCATAATTCTGTTCAACAGATGATCATCCTACATGCTCCTTGTGAAGGGTCAGGGATGCATCAGCCATCCCCTGTCATTTTCTTTCCTCAGAGGGACGATCACTCGGGAAAGTTCAAGGTACATGTCTTCTCCTGCTCCTTGAAGTCACCATTCACACTTGTATCGCACTGCAGTTTCAGGTCTGGGTACCTCTGCAATCTATCAGTGGGCAGGGTTATCAGGCATTCAGGGAAACTGACAAGTTCTGTGAATACATATTTTTAACAGGATAAAATAAGGTGAAGTTTGGGGGTTGTTTTCATTTGGCACACAGGGACACGCAAACAAAATCTGGCTGAGAGAGATAGTTTTCCTGATCTGTAAGACAGTTATCAGAAAGATTGCGGGAGATCAAGGGAATAATCTGGACAGTGTGTGTATGTGTATATCCATATGTATGTACACATAAATATATATAAAACACGGCTGCCTGGTCATGAATAAGCAAGCCATGTTTCACTGCAGCACGTGTTTAATAAAATCTTGTGCATGTGCCAAAATCCAGCCCGCTGGTGACGTCCATGGATTGTGTCATCCAACATTATTAGCAAAATGTGTAGTTAGCCTGGTGCAAGAATTTTATTACCGCCATATATTTGATACTTGTACATCGGAAAGTTTTTTATATTAAACTCCTCCAAGCTGTTTGAACAGAGAAACTAGATTTTTTAAAGTATGGTTATAGTTAGCCAGAATTATCATACCTCTGTAAAGTCAGTGTGGGGGAACAGCCCATGAGCTTCATTTTTCATTAGTTGGGGCAATTGATCAGTATTTCATTTCTTTTCTTCCCCAAAAGGAAAAATGAACAAGGATCAGTGGGCTTCCCAATATATCATCCCAGTTCAGAAATGTGTCATTTTTCTCCTTGACCCAAATGCCTCCCAGCTGTCCAAAGCCCAAACAAATCTCAAACAGTTTTGTTCAGGGATAGGAAGACACCCCCAGTCCGGCAATCTAGGCTTGGTGTTCTGCTAAATGTTCAGGAT
This sequence comes from Hyaena hyaena, assembly GCF_003009895.1. Taxonomy (NCBI): domain Eukaryota; kingdom Metazoa; phylum Chordata; class Mammalia; order Carnivora; family Hyaenidae; genus Hyaena; species Hyaena hyaena. The sequence goes on from NW_024080939.1 coordinate 1,691,118, forward strand.
GGCATGAAGCAGCCAGTGAGAAATGAAAATTCCCCAGTGACAACACAAGGGAATATTCTAGTATCTGGGGTCCCCATTGCAAAGGAAGAAATTACTAGATCCACAGCACATGGGCTTTGTCAGACTGTGTGTCTTTCCGATTGCCCTCTATGCTACAATCACAAAGGCAAGATTTCATTTCCCCCAAAACACTGCACATATGATAATGGCTTTCAGAATCTACAACATGAGTCTATGATGTCAAAATACCAATGAATGGCTATTGATAATTCAAGAAAGATGGGATGTAGCAATTGCAACTTGAAAGGATTTTGAGTTTGAACATGGCTCCGAAGAGGCTACAATTTTGACAGCGGCCTTCCTTTCTGTACCACACCGCCACTGTCCTATGTGATTGCAAGACTGGACCAATGATATTGGGGGACATTGGTCAATCATAACATTTTTATCCTTCTGGGCATTCCAGGACGAGGTGAATTAAATGTGTTTAGTCTTCCTTCCTCAGAGAAGTACACTTAAAACCATTTGGAAGGGTGAAAGTCTACATGAGCAAAGTAGGCAAAGTCAGAACATGATTGTGTTTAAGAAACAAACAACAACAAAAAAGTAGCATCATCAAATAAGCTTGGAATGTAGCCAGAGCAACCAAGTATAAACTTACTTGAAAATATATCTTTCATTTCAAAATCACCTAAACATGGAGAAACACTGAATATCAGAGTTGCTGAAATAGATACTTTTATCTATGTATTTCTGTGTTTATGTACAGATTGACATAATAATATATACAATATTGCACAATCATTGTAGGATGTGTGATATATTAGCATTGTAAAAGTGTGAGGAAAAACTTATAAATATATTGACAGCAATATGATGTCATTGTAAAACTATATAAAAATAGAAAATTGTAAAGGCAACAAATTATATTTCAGTACCTGACAATAACCACTGTAAATATCATTTTTTGTACAGAATATAAAGTTTTGCATCCTATTTTTTCATTATCACACTATAAGCCCTTGAATATGCTTCATTGTAATTTATGCATAATAGAGCATCATATGTATACACCATAATGTATTTAATCAGTATCTTACAGTCCACTGTTTCTTATTTGATTTTATAAATTATTTAAAAGAAAATGTGTTTAAAATAGTATCATCCATTCTATCTGTATTTTAAACATATTTTAAAAAATTTTTAATGTTTTATTTATTTTTTAGAGAGAGAAAGACAAAGCATGAGCAGGAGTGGGGCAGCGAGAGAGGAAAACACAGAATCCAAAGCAGGCTCCAGGCTCTGAGCTGTCAGCACAGAGCCCAGTGCAGGGCTCAAACTCATGAACCGAGAGATCATGATCTGGGCCAAAGTTGGATGCTCAACTGACTGAGGCACCCAGGTGCCCCCATTCAATCTGTATTTTAGGTTATTCCTTAGGAGAGACACCTAGAAGTGTAATTCCTTGGCCAAGAGGAATGGAGAGTTTTGAGGCTCCTGATTAATAATGCTAAATTGCTTTCAACAAAAACAAAGTAATTTCAGAAGTAAGAATAATTAGTTCATATAAGAGGCTGAATACAAAATATTCAAAATATTTGAATAAATGACCTTACTCTCTAGAGCTTTGGCTAATAAAGAAAGTGGGGGGGGGAGGTGTTGAGGTTTAAGATGAAAGAAGGAAGGACACTGGAAATATTTGAATTTCTGAAGTATTTACATTAATCAACTCACCTTACAATGAATGGCTCTGTTCCTCAGGCACAACGTATCTGCCTACCAGTTAAAATAGTCAATCAAGTAGCATACTCAGAATGACTTGTCTTTGTGTTACTCGATCACTCATTTTTAGTGAAAATATTTTGGGCAAATTCTAAGCACTAACTCAATATTTTTGACCTTTTAATGATGGAGAATATGAGAATTTGATGAAATCTATCGATTCCCCTAGAAAATACACTTACACACAAAACTTTGCATCCATTATCAGGGGTTCCCAGATCCCCAAGATGCTCTTTGTGCTGTTCATTTAGGTAGTAGTGGCTTTTGATTAAGAAACCCTAAAAATATTATCAGCCTGTCTTCAAAACATTTAAATAGGAAACTGATGGTGACCACATTTAAATGCCGTATCTGCATATCTTTCCATTCACAGAATCATCAAATGCTACTACTTGGAAAAAATTGTAGAAACATTTGGTTGAGTGAGTCTACATATTTTGGGGAACACAGATTTCTTTGAGAACTTGATGAAAACAATGGAACTTTCTCCAAGGGAGAAATGCTTATAGACACAATGAGCCACAACCTTAAAATAGAATTGCTGAATTCATGTGATGAGTTCAAAGACCTTCTGAATTTTCTCCTCAGAATCCAAAGAGTACAGGCCAGAGGCCTCAAGTTTCAATCCCAACACCACTTCAACTGTACATGTGAGGAAAGGAAAACATAGAGTAGTTAAAAGATTGATCCTTACTCATAAAAGGAGTCGCTAGCAATGCTAGAATTACAATCTATATTTTATGATTCCCCAACCAGTGCCATTTTAGACCCATTTTACAGATCAGAACATTGAAATTCAAAGGGGGAAAATAACTTACTATAATCATGTATTGTATGATAAACAGAAGGCAAAGGAGTGATTACATCTCTAGCCTCTGGAGCCTATAGATGGCTCCCTCTCCTTGCCAAGATAACAAATTTGTGTTTGGAATATAAATTTGGGAATAGATCAGTTAACCGCAGATGATCAACTTCTTTAACTCAATGAATGCATTTTTACTGAAATACATTGTGATTAACCACACAAACTCCACACTTAAGAGCTAAACAGGTGTATTTGCATACATAGGCAATTCCCGGTACAGGGGCAGATGTTAGCTTCTCCGTCTGCTTCCCAATTTGCATTCGCAAATATGAACAGACCTGTCATTGGAAACTTTCCCTTCTGTATTTAAAATTTGGCCCTTCCAGTTCTGAAATTTACAATAACCACCTTGTTTCATTCTTGAGTGTGTAGTGCCTACAACCAGCAGAGTCCTTTTAAGTAAATTGAGTGCTTCTTTTGGTCACCCCCTTAGGGCCACTAATTTGAAAACAAAAACATGTAAAATGGAGATGTAAAAATACCCCAATGTGGTGTTACCTTTTACATATCCTAGTTTCCAATTTGGTGACATTACAGTGAGATGCCACGATTCGTCAGGAAATCTGCCTTCTTGAACCCAATTACTCAATAAATATGTAGACCCACAAATCCACAGACTATCCCCTGCTACCTGTTAAATCAAAATCATTGCTCTCAAAATCATCAGAGACAATTTAATCCAATGGTAGTTGGCCCTTGGGTAATTCTTTTCCAGACCTTTAGAAAAATACAGGTCGATGCTTCTTAAAGGAGTATCTCCTTGCATGGTGATTGCTCTACTAACTTCTTATTCATTGTCCCTGGTTCTATCTTTCAAGAAAAGGCTGAATCCCAGCCTATTGAATCAGGACACAGACGGATAAATTAAAACTTGGAACTCTGTCAGGGGCCTCCAGAGTTGAGACTTCAGGAAAGTCCAGACATGCAGCAAACAGGTCATCCGTAACTGAGCGAGGTTCCTTTTTCTTTCCTTCTAGATATATTTAAGGGGCCTATTTTCTTAAACACCCACTTTCTGTCACTCATGTTGTATATAGAAAGGAAAGGAGATAATCTTTCCTTCTGCACAGAGATGTACATGTCACAGTACACCAGATTTCTAGCTCTCTGGGCTTAGACAGATCATGGAAAGGGAAAAATTAAGTAGGCAAAGAAGCCGAGGTTTGAATCCTAACAATGCGATGACCCTGAGTAAATTGTTTTTTCTTCAATGAGCGTAAAAGCTTACTCATTTGTAAAATGGAGACAGTGAGATTGCTTTGTTATCTTGTTGGGAGGTATCAATGAGAAAATGCATGGAACACTTAATATCAGGCCCCCCACACGCTAGATATTCAGTCAATGATAGCCATTATCATTGAAGACTACGAGGGTTTTGTATTTTTTTTTTCTATTTTCGTATAAACTTGGGATATATTACAGCCCGGAGTTTGGCAGAACTGAGATAACACACTTAAGTCCCAAATACAAGAGAGAACCAAAGTTCTTCCAAAGAACTAAAGAGTTAAGATTACTGTGTATCCCCATCAACCTCCCCTTAATACTGCAAGTGAGGTCATTGTGGAGTTCCAGAGAATCCTCTATGAAGATATTCAGAAAAAGCAGTACTGGGAGGTCCTTTGCCACTTGATTTTGACACGTTCTGCAATGGACAAAAAATTCCTTTTTGGTGGAGGGACAATCACAGGCTTTATAAACATGGGTGACAGAAGTAGTTGGACATAATGTGAAGGAGATGCTGTCTAATTTCTCTGCGACAAAAGTCAAATACTTCCTTTGTTTAATCTCTAAAGAAAAAGTCACTCACTTATTTTTTTTTATTTAAAAAAATCCACACACACCTACAATGTAAGTTTTAGAGAGAATATTTTCCAGCAGGTAGCAGAGAACAGCATACGCTGGTTCAAGCCAGCCTTCAAGCACAGTGATTTACTTGAGCTGAGCAATTTTCCATATAATCATGCTTAAAATACATTTTTTGATTGTTCAGATACTACTGGACGAACATGTATTCATTTCCAAAGTCAAATAGAAAAACTATAAAATATGATTGAAGCCATATGTTTTCTTTCTTTCCTGTAAAAAATTATATACATCAAATAAATTGGGGCATGGATTCATAGAGGCCTGCTTACATTTTATTCAAAAATATTTTTAAAGAGCCAGGTGGCACCTGAAACAAGGCTTTGGTAACACTCCCAGGTTACCTTAGGATCCTGCATCACCAGCCTTGAGGCTGGAAACCTTGGGCAATCCAGCTGGTTCCAGTATGATTTCAGAGCTGGTAGACCCAATTAGATACATTTCTCCATCTGCTCATGAGGCTGCTGGTCTAGTTATCATGGACCACATAATGTACAGGGTACATGTGAAGTGGGAAATACCATTAGAACCCTTGAACATCAATTCAATATGTAAAACATGCTAAAAAAAATTCAGTCTGACCCCAATTCAGTATTATCAAAGCCCCCATCTCTACAAACACATGTTTATGCTATCGTCCTCCTCATCATCATCATGTCGTCTTCACTGTCAACTTCATAGTCAACATCATCACCCTTGCTGCTGTCCACTGCATGCCAGGAACCTCCAGGTCTTACCACCTATTACACCAGTTAGGTCTCCAACCCACATTGCGAATTAAATATCCTCAGTACATCCAAGAAGAAACTGACGCCTAGAGGAAGCCTTTTGTATTGGACAGTCTTGAATACGATGGAGACATTGTTGCTCTTTTCATGCAAATTCATTGTGTTAGATTTTTCCACTTGTTTTTTAGACAGGTATGGAGTGCCGTCCACACACATACCAGTCACAGCGTGGCCACAGAGTCAGAGGTCTTACTCTATAATCCACCAACCTGAGTTAAAATCCCAGTTTGGAAGGGCACCTGGGTGGCTCAGGTGGTTCAGCGTTGGACTTTAGCCCAGGTCATGGTCTCACGGTTCTTGGGTTCAAGCCCCGCATCGGGATCTGTGCTGACCACTGGGAGCCTGGAGCCTGCTTCAGATTCTGTGTCTCCCTTTCTCTCTGCTCTTCCCCCTCTCACACTCCATCTCTCTCTCTCTCTCTCTCTCTCTCTCTCTCTCTCTCTCAAAATAAATAAACTTTAAAAAAAATCCCCAGTGCTGATACTTAACTACTGACTGATTGACCTTGGGCATGTAGCTGTTAACCTCTTTGAGTTTCATATCTCCCATTTAAAGATGAGTAAGCTTAGACCTTTCCTATACTAAGCAAATCAGTGCCTCAAACAGGATAGGTCTCAATAAAACAGTTTGGTTGTTGGTCACCTGAAGATCCACAGTTATTTCTAAGAAGAAAGAGAAACGGTCATTGACAAGAACTTTTACAAACACAGCTAATTTTTATTCACTTGCTTAAAAACAATAGACAAGCCTCCTAATGGTAACTCTGAAGGAGCTCATGGAAAAATGATCAGTCTGGTGACATTAGGATGTCTCCATTGAAAAGAGCAGAAGGCACTGCTCTAACATGTCCTCTGGGTTAGAGGGTAATTCTGCTTCTCAGTATCCCAGTCATTCCCCAGGGCCTGTTCATAAAACCCGGGGCCTGCTTGAACCGGACTGCTGCCCCAGGAATCTTCCCATTTCTGGAAAATGGGGATGGATATCATCAAAATTCATCTCCCCAGAGGGAAGAAGTCCAGTCATAGTAGGTCTTTTGCCTTTTAAAGTGAAAAAAAAGAAACCAAAACATATTTTTACTATTGGCGAATATGTTTTTGCCAATTTGCACTTGGAAAGGCATAAATACATAAATAGGGGATTTCCTTTTCTCTGAATAATTAGGAGAAAAACATGTAGCTTTCGGTCAGGGCACATCTGCTTCAGTTTTCCCGTTGTGTATTTAAAGGGAAAGTTGTCGAAAGGAAACCATCCCTTTTGTGCATCCGCTTCATGCCAGAATCCTTATTCGCTGTGATACACATAAACATTTCACACGATCCTCTATAAAAGATATTATCATTTCCATATGGTAACTACAACGATTGTGTTTGGCGTTCATAGTCATTTTATCTGTAAATAAATGTATTTGTATTTATTTTTAATTCAGACTTATTCACAAGACATTTGAGATGCCTCATCCCTTATTTTAAAGAGGAGAAAACTCAACAATGTTAAACGTCTTGCCTTGTCAGAGGGTAAATGGCCAGGGACACATAAGGCTAAATGTTACAGCAGGGACTTTCAGGGTCCAAGATCCATTTTCCTCCCCGCTGTGTGACACTTCCTTATCAGCAAATGTCTAACATGTTCAAATTTCTGTTTCTTTAATTCACAAAGCGCGCTGAGTGCTACGGAAATTCTGGTTGATTTGTTGTTAAGTGTTACTTGCACATTAATAGGAGATCTTGCAAGCAGGATTTATTTTGATCGCGGGACTCACTAGGACATTTGAGGAATGGAATGTTGGGTTGAGCGTCGGTTAAGGAGACCAGAATAGAACTCAGTGCTTCAGAGCTGAATGGGGCTTGGAGGATTGAGAGGTCCAGGGCATTTAACCTTGGGTGATTTCTAATGGCCACATGACTCCATTGCAGGTAAGCAGGCTTAACACGAGCAGGGGGTTGAAATGTGTTAGCATCGTTGGACTTCCCTGCCTGCATCTCTGCCATGGACCATAAGAAGAGCTTCTGCCCCTTCCACCTGGGCCCCGGAAGAATTATATATGGAGCAGAACGGAGCCTGAGCCATAACATGGCAGGACGTGTAGCCCAACTGGATCCGCTGCTTGAAGCTGAGCAGCCTAGCTGACCCCAAACCGACCCTCAGCGGAACTGCAGACACAAAAGAAATAAATGCTTTATTGCATCCTCCACGATTTTGTGGCCATTGTTCTGCAGCGGAGGAAGACTGACCAGAGCCCCTGAATATATTTTTTGATGGTAAAGTAGTAAAGCTATAAAATAGATAGCCATAGTCGAGTCTAATGTTTGTAAATCTAAGGATTAAAAAAAATTATTTCCAGAATACCTGCTTGTTACTGTTCTGTAGAAATTAAACCTCGTTTAAAATAAGGCTTAGAAAATACGGTGCTACATCAAGAGGTGGACAGAGAGTGAAGAATCACCTTCGTCTGTTATTATTATGTCATTCATCTGAGCACTGAAGAAAAAAACCCAACAACTCTCATTTGTTCATTAATCTATTCAACAAACTGCTATTAAGCATCTGATGCAGCAGGTAGTGGGTTTTTCAGGATGAGGAGCCCAGGTGCCAAAGTGAGCTCTCAGCTTAAAAGAGAGACAGGTTCAAACAAACAATAGGTGTACAATGTGATAAGAGGCTCGAAGGGACATGTGAATGGGGCAGATTGTGAAGAAGGCTTTTAAGTAACAATAGCTGAACCGGATTGTGTACTTACTGCAAATCCAGAGCTGATCTGTGTGCTTTGTATCAACTGTCCCATTTAATCTGCAAAACCCACTGAAATGAAATAGAAATCGCTAATAGTGTTTCCATTTCACAGACGAGCAAATGGAGTTCCACAGAGTTAAATAATCTGTTTTGGGTCAGGTATCAGGTAATGATAAGTGTGCATTATTTGAGCTCGTGCAGTGCAACTCCAGACCCCACCCTCCTCACCAGGACACCACAGCTAGAGATTAGGTTATACCTGAGCCAATTCTTAAAGGACACATGGGCAGGGCTGCAGTAATTAGCTGGGTTGTTGGGTATCACCTTGTGGATACAGCTAGCTGGCCAAACTCAACATCCCCAGGGCTGTGTAAACTCTGGCTCAATTCGTTTTGATGGGGATACTTACAGGAACCCAAACCCTCTCTTCTTAAGGATGGAATTAAATGGACTAGCAGCTGTCTCTCCTGCTTATTCACAGAGAGCTTTGACTCACACATTTTCCATCCCTCACCTCCCTTTTATCCTGGAAACCTGCAGTGTCCATGTGAATGACACAGTCAATATCCTGACTCATAGCTCTGGACGTCAACTCCAATAGCTTTTACCTCTATTCCATCAGTGCTATGGGATGAGCTTAACTTTGACTTTTTCACTATCAGGAACTGTCACTACCCTTTACACTATCACTACCCTTTAAAAGTTAACTATCTCATTCTCTGACCACAAACTCTGGTCCTTATAACTTTCTAGGTCTCGCTGGCTTCCATTAAATCTGCACACTATACCACGTTCCTCGGCACCTTAATTTCTTAGTTTCTTCTAGTCTATCCCACTTTCTTCACTTGCTCTCCTATGTAGCCTGATTAATGAAGTGTATGTCTTCAGTAACTTGGCCGGTTCATCACCTTGCCTCCCCACAGCACCCACCCAACGTATCCAAGTTAGTTTATCACTTATGGACAATTGTACCTTAGTACAAATTTGTGACCCTTAAACCCAACTAGATTTTGTACCATTTAAGAATGTGTGAGTGTGTGTGTGTGTGTGTGTGTGTGTGTGTGTGTTGAGTTATCTCTCCCTTCTTGACAGCAGTTATTCCAAAGTTTTATGTGTGCCATGGGCCATACTGTGTTCCTTCAAAACTTGTAGGTGGACTCACACCGGTCAGAGTGGCTAAAATGAACAAATCAGGAGACTATAGGCGAGGATGTGGAGAAACAGGCACACTCCCACACTGTTGGTGGGAATGTAAACTGGTACAGCCCCTCTGGAAAACAGTGTGGAGGCTCCTCAAAAACTTAACAGTAGAACTCCCCTATGACCCAGCAGTAGCACTGCTAGGAATTTACCCAAGGGATACAGGAGTGCTGATGCACAGGGACACATGTACCTCAATGTTCATAGCAGCACTTTCAACAATAGCCAAATCATGGAAGGAGCCTAAGTGCCCATCAACTGATGAATAGATCAAGAAGATGTGGTTTATGTATACAGTGGAATACCACATGGCAATGAGAAAGAATGAAATCTGGCCATTTTCAGCAACGTGAATGGAACTTGAGGGTGTTATGCTAAGTGAAATAACTCAGGCAGGGAAGGACAGATATCATATGTTTTCACTCCTATGTGGAACAGGAGAAACTTAACCGAGGATCATAGGGGAGAAGAAGGAGAGTAAAGGATAGTTAAAGAGAGGGAAGGAGGCAAACCATAAGAGACTCTTAAATGCTGAGAACAAACTGAGGGTTATTGGGGGTTGGGGAGAAGGGAAAATGGGAGATGGGCATGGAGGAGGGCACTTGTTGGGATGAGCACTGGGTGTTAAATGGAAACCAACTTGACAATAAACTATATTAAAAAGAAATTCATAGGTGGAATTCCTAGCTTCCAGTAGCTCAGAATGCAACTAAAGATTTAAAGATATAATTAAGTTAGACTGAGATCATGAGCATAGGTCTAACCAAGTATAACGAGTGTCCTTATAACAAGGGGAAATTTGGACACAGACCCAAGCAGAGGGAAGAGCGTGTGGAGACACCCTAAGAAGTTTCCATCTATAAGCCAAGGAGGGAGGCCTCAAAAAGAACCAATGTTTCCAACATCTCTATCTCAGACTTGTAGCTTCCAGAACTGTAAGAAAATAAAATTCTGTTTATACTATTCAGTCTGTGGTACGTTGTTAGGCAAGCCCTAGAAAATATATGCAATTAGCTTCTTTATATTTAGCTGTTTTTCTTGACTTTCTTGTAGCCAGTGATCTCATCTTGTACTCCTGGGGGCAACTGGGAGATGTCAGGATTGAATTCTTTAACTGCCTGTCCGTATACCTACAAAACCCATTCCTTTCATTTTTCATTCCAGAGAAAGAGGAACTTCTATCTTTGTCCAAAACTGATCTTCCATTTTCACTTTGGAATCTATGTTTTCTGGTCTTTTTGAAAACTCATTCCGTAAATGATCTTTTCCCCTTTCCTTTACCCTGAACATTTTTCTCCCTGCCAGCTCTTTTCCTTCCAACATAGATATATACTAATGTTATGTCTATACTTTAAAACATAATGTAAATAAAACCTTATAATACCCTATGATACCTTAAAGAAATAATTATACATTCTCTTCCCCTTCATAACTGAACTTCTTAGAAAAGAAGCCAACATTTGCTCTGCTCTTCAGTCCATGACCCACTAAATCTACCAAGTATCACATCACTACCCTGAAACTGTTCTGACCAAGTCCCCCAAGATTTCAGAATACAAATACACAGAGTACTTTTCAATTCTCTTTTGACTGCTCACTGGTTCTCAAACCATCATCCACTTATACTCCCAGAAGACCATGAAACGGCATCTCTTTGTTTAGCCTCCAACTTTCCTCGTTCTTCTTTCTCCTTCTGCTTCTTAGATTCTTCGTCATCTTTATTCTCATTAAAAAAAAAAAATCTGTTGACACTCGTGTTGATTCTGCCCAACCCCTCCTTCTTCTTTTCTCCTTCTCCTTCTCTTTCTCTTTTTCTCTTTCTTTCTTTCTTCCCTTCCCTTTGTCTAATGTCTACTTTATATTCTACCAGAGTTTCAACTCCTTGGAGTCATCTTGCTGATGACACTTTTTTCCCCTTCTTCTAGCATCTAAAGTATAGTGGTTAAGCAGCCAAATTATTGTATTTACATTATGGCTCAACTACTTGGTAGCCAGGCAACCATGGGAAAGTCACTTAACCTCTCTATTTTACTTTTTTAATCATTTTAAATAGATTTAATTTGTTTGGTCCAAAAATGAAGTGAGTTAAAATATGGAAAGCACTTAGAAATTTCTGGAACATAATAAACATCAAGTAAGTTGTAGCTATTATTAAATAACTGTCCAGAAATCCCATTCTATATTTAAAAACCACTTACTGCCCCCAGATGTCCCATAAGTACCTCAAAAATCTAACCCAAAGCTCAACTCATCACATCTTTTTACCACAGAATCTTCCCCCCCTGGCTGCTTGGTCCGAAAGATTTCCATCACTCTTTTCAGATAAGAATCCACTCTTGTTGTTTGCTGAGGTTTTTCTCTCAACCTTCCTCTCCATCTTCCAACAGTCACCAAGTCCTATTATTTCTACTATTACATTTCTCTCCAGACTGCCTCTTACCTTGCATCTGCTACCATTGTGTAGTGCAAGTTCACATCTTCGATATGTGTGTTGTGTATTTTGGAGAAGTAAAGGGACCATTAAAACTAATGTCCCTTGACTAGGTCCATTGTTCTAGTGCATTACTCCCTTGGCACTCAGGTATGCTTTTATTTTTTTATTTAAAATTTTTTTAAAATTTTCAATGTTTTGTATTTATTTCTGAGAGAGAGAGAGAGAGGGAGAGAGAGGCAGTGTGAGCAGGAGAGGATCAGAGAGAGAGGGAGACAAAGAATCTGAAGCAGGCTCCAGGCTCTGAGCTAGCTGTCAGCACAAAGCCAGACTCAGGGCTCGAACCCACAAACCATGAGATCCTGACCTGAGCTGAAGTCAGACGCCCAACAGACTGAGTCACCCAGACACTCCTATTTAAAAAAAAATTTAATGTTTTATTTATTTTTGAGATAGAGAGAGAGAAAGAGAGAGCAGGGGAGGGGCAGAGAGGAGGGGGACAGAAGATCCAAAGCAGGCTCCATGCCCATAGCCCCTATGTGGGCTCGAACTCACCAAATATGAGATCACGACCTGAGCCGAAGTTGGATGCTCAACCAACTGAGCCACGCAGGCTCCCAACAAGGTATGCCTTAAAACAAACAAACAAACAAACAAACACATTCATGTTTCTCCTCTGTTGGAATCCTTTCAACAGTTCTTCCTCAACATCAGTGTGATGCCCATAAGAAGCTCCACACCTTGATATAAACACTTGTGTCTACCTTTTGAGCTTAAACACCAACCAAGTCCCGAGCGCGCTCCACAATTCAGTAAAACCCTACCACTTGCATAGGATTATTTGTTAATTTTCAAATCCCTTTTTCCCCCACCTACAATGTAGACTGTAATTGGTGTAATCGGAGGCTTTTAAGACCCCACCTCAACTACATAGCTCTAAACATACAAGACAAAAATAAATTCAGATAAAAGGAAAGCCTGGATGTACTAAAACTATCGTGAGGGTTAAATCATCCAATTACCTAAGGCTAAATTCTTTCTGCCTTCTTGTAATCTTTCTACCCAATTTCCTCCATTTAACAGGTAACTTCTTTTGAAAATGAATCCTCATCCCCTCCTCCCCACCTCATTTCAGAGCTTGATTCACATTCATTATTCTATACGGCAATTCCTTCCCAAAGCTATGCTTAAAATATTGAGTTTGGACATTACAATAGTAGTCCTAAATTTTTTAAATATTTTTTAATGTTTTATTTATTTTTGAGAGAGAGAGAGAGAGAGAGAGCATGAGCAGGGGAGGGTCAGAGAGAGAGAGGGAGACACAGAATCCGAAGACAGGCTCTAGGCTCTGAGCTAGCTGTCAGCACAGAGCCTGACACAGGGCTTGAACCCACAAACTGTGAGATCATGACCTGAGCCGAAGACAGACACTTCACCGACTGAGCCACCCAGGCGCACCTAGTCTTAATTTTTTTTTAAGTTACAAATAGATCGATAAAAAAAAAAAATCAATGATACTATGGGTGTAATCTTCAAACTTTCCCGTGAGTGTGTGTGCCTTTGCCTTTACTAGCTTTTAAAGCTATACATTTATAGCAGTTGTAATAAAAAAAAAAAAACTGTCTAAAAATGAAACAATTCCCAGGCAGTCGACAACTTATAATATGTAATAGAATCTAGGTGCATGTTCTCTGAGCATAAAACACTTGGCGTTAACTGTTAACTTAATGTAAATGGGGAGGCACCTGCTAGTTAAATGGGTACCTTAATACAGACCTCCTGGGGATTTGCTATATTCTTGCCAGATGTAACTTTCAGATGTTCCCTACAGCCTAGATAGCACAACCATTGATGAAACACATAGAAGAATCAGCCATATGACTCTGGAACTCTCTCAGTATCGGTGTTGATGGAATTATGTTTGAACTTCACTCTCTTTAACAAGATCTGAGGAATCTTCCCACATCTCAGTGTGCATGGTTGTTTAAGTTTTTCATTTTTGGCTTCGAGCAGCCAGGCTTTCTCTGTCTTTTCCTTTCCCAACAACTTCCCTGGCTTTGTCCCCACGCACCTCTCTATTTATCTCTGCGAATGCTACCGCTTTGTTTATAGTATGGGTGACAAGACACAAACCAGGGATTGGGAATAGTAAGTGGGAAGGCGCTGACTCGAAGTTGCCTTTTAGGAAATGTGCTATAACTAACATTTGCATCTGGCATTTTGTAGCCCCCTCATCTTATGCTATGTGTGAATTCCAGTCGGGTGATTCATCCTGACATGGGAGTTCTTTGCTTCTTCTACCCTGCAAAAATATGAGAGAATGAGGGGAGAAGTTTCTCATTCCTTCTGATTTTTCTAAGCAATCTTTATTTTTTTCCCATAGCCATGAAAGAGATTTTCCGATGAGAAATATTGCAGTTATGACATAACGGTTCCATGTTTCACAACCCACTGTTCTCCTTGTTGCGCTTCCCACCCTCATTTCTCACAATTCAAAGTAAATTGTGAGATACTAGCACAATTAAGGCTCTGGAAAGAGGAAAACTGTGTATTATGGCCTTGATAACCCTTTATGGAGAGCAAGTCACAACTCTGCCACAAATTCCAATTTTAGAGTTGGATTCAACAATGGTAGTGAATAGAAGAAACACAGGAAAGCAGATACGTGTTTTAAAATCATCTTGACCAGAAATGTTTATCTAGACACATTAGGCTCCGGCAAGATGTCTATCATCTCCTCCTTCCATATATTCCAGTGTGGTCAGAATAGCCCTTATCTACTATCAGAGGACTATTACAACCTTATTTTGGAAAGGTCTCCTTGGTCACACGCACCTTAAGCGGGAGAGGAAGGCAACTGATTGCATATTTTTTTTAACTGAAGTCCTTTCTGTAGAACAATACAAATTATATTTATACCATTGCTTGCAAAGATTAAGTTAAATGGAATTGTCACATCCACTGGGATTGAGATTGAAAATGTCTTTGTTTAGTGGGCAATGTGCCTATTTCACTACCCAGGTAAAGCAATGAGCAAAAGGGAAAACTAAAACTGTTGAAGCAAGAAATCCACCTAGACATTAAATAGTTAGAATGAAGATACTAGTAAGACCATGGATTTCAGGTAACTTGTTCCACAAGTGTTCTGCAAGACAAGCAAACATTTCTAACAAATTTTAAATTGATATAAAAGACTGATGTCTTGCAATACGAATCATATGTGATGCCAAAGGTCACATGATCACAACTGGGCCAATGGTTCCTGAAATTCGTTTTGAATTACAAGCATCTTTCCAGAATGAATTATGCTTGCAAACCAAGGTGATTTGTACTAATATTTGTACACGATCTAATTTCGATCAAGTACATAAAAATATTAAGACTGTGTAGTCCTTCACTTACAGAGATGCTGTAAAAGAGAAAACATTACTAGGAACTTTTCATGTTCAACATTTCATCCCCCTATGCTTACAAGATGATATATCTCCAATCCATACCCATTTTCTATTTTCATTTCCATTCTTGGTAGTTTAGAATTTCATTATCTTTTCTAGTATTACCAGCCCTCTATCTTACCTACCTCCCTGGAGTCAAACTTCTCCAACTCTTTGTACAACCACCTATCCTTATATCTGAACTAATTCAACAAAGTAATGGGAATTTTTTAGTTGAAAATGACCAAAAAATAATTTTAAAGTATCTAAACTAAAGAGGAAATTTATTGAGCCATGCAGATAGGAACTGTAAATAGTTAATACAGATGTGGCTGTCAAACTACAGATTAATAAGCTATAGTCAGGAATGTATTACTTTCTTAATTTCGTAACCTTAATTAATTATGTTTGCCTTATCTCTCAGATAAAGTCTCTTGGTGTGGTAACAAGATGGTTTTAGGAATTGTGACACAAAATTCCACTCTACTAAGCACCCCACTAGAAAAATGGGATGCTTAATATATTTGAGGGGAAACAAACAAGTTTTGGGGACAGATAATGGTTAGCTCTGAGTAAATTATGTTTCATCCTTGAATAATTAAGTGTAATGTCCAGGGGAAAGGGATCTTTCAAATGAATTAATCCGGGTTGAGAACCCAAAATCTATCAAATATCCAGTGTACAATAAAATATTAGCAGACACATAAAGAAACAATACTATATGAGGGAGCAAAAAAACAAGCAAGCAACTGACCAACCAAACAAAAATGGCAATGAAAACGTGTTCCAGGTGTTACAGGTGTTGGCTTATGAAGCATACAATTTAAAACAACTACTTACTGGGGCGCCTGGGTGGCTTAGTAGGTTAAGCGTCCGACTTTCGCTTAGGTCACGATCTCGTGGTTCGTGGTTTCGGGCCCCGCGTCGGGCTCTGTGCTGACTGCCAGCTCAGAGCCTGGAGCCTGTTTCAGTCTGTGACTCCCTCTCTCTCTGACCTTCCCCTGCTCACGCTGTCTCTCTCTCTCTCTCTCTTAGAAATAAATAAAACATTTTAAAAAAAGAAATATTGAAAAAATAAAACAACTACTTACTATGTGCAAGGAGATAAAAGACATAATGAAAAAGTTAGGCAAAGAGCTGAAAATTATAGAAAGAACCAAATAAAAATGTAAACGAGATTAATAACTCAATTCATTTAACAGAAGTTTGGACACAGCTAAAAAGAGAATTAGGGAGCTGGATATTACTTTAGAAGGACATATACAGAATTAAGAATGGAGAAGCCAAATACTGCAAAAGGAGAGAGTGAGGTATTTGTAGTTATAGTTACTAAGTTATGAAATACACGGGTTAAAATCTCAAAAAGAAAGAAAAAGAGAATAAGTCATTAAGAATAGTTGAAGAAATAATGAATGTGAATTTTCCATACTCAGGATAGGTAGTATAGCACAGAATTTACTATCTTATTACTCTAATATTAGTGTAGTGTGATAGTATGTACAGGATAGGAAGTATAGGTAGTCTTTGTGTGGAAAAAAAATTATAGATGGAACCTCAGAAATGCAGAAAAGAAACAAAAAGTACCAGCAAGATGATGGGTGGGTGGTCAAATAAAAGTAATTATAGTGTATATTAAACAACAATATCTTCTTCATTTTCTTTTATTTTTATTTCTATATATTTAAAAAAGTTTTAAACATTTATTTATTTCCCAGAGATAGAGAGAGACAGAGCATGAGTAGGTGAGCAGCAGAAAGAGAGGGAGACACAGGATCTGAAGCAGGCTCCAGGCTCTAAGCTGTCAGCCCAGAGCCCAATGCAGGACACAAACTCATGAACTGTGAGATGATGACCTGAACCAAAGTCAGACGCTTAACTGACTGAGACACCCAGGTGCCCCATATCTTATCAATTTTAAAATATAAATTATAAAATACACAGAAATGTGTGTATTTGAACTGTGGAAGGTAAAAAGAATTAAGAGTGTGACTCTCAAAAAAAGTAAAAGATACAATTTCCAAGCTAAGAGAAAGAAAAGTTGGATTAATAAAAGATAACTAACCAAAATAAAGACACAAGAGTGGAGAAATGAAATTAGTAAATGATATGCTTAGTCCCAATATATCAGAAATTATGTTAAATATAAATTGACTAAGTTATTTGATTAAAATAAAAAGACAATTGGGCCACCCAAAAAATCCTCAAAATCAAATTCTGTGCTGTGTACAAGAGACATCTAAATTATAAGAATACAGAGTTATTTAAAACCAAAGAATAGAAAAAGATGTACAATGCAAACACTAACTAAAAGAAAACTATCATGCTATGTTAATATCAAAGAAAGTACACATTACAGGAATATTAACAGAGATTGAGAAGGATAATCCATAATAATAAAATTTATCAAATGGGATAATGTAACTGTCTCCAGTAAAGTTGTCAGAACCACAACGAGAAATAGAAAACTCCAAAATCATAGCGAGTGAATTTATTAAATCTCTCTCCGTCACTGACAACATAAGTAGGCAACAAAAAGTACCAGTAAGAATACACAAAGTTTGAGTTACATTATTGAAAACTCGGGCAAAATTTTGTCAAAATTTGTCCATATAGTACATCACAAAGCAAGCCTCAACAGAATTAAAAAAAAAAAAAAGAAATCATGGAATATAATCTCTGAATACAATGTTATTAAACTGGGAATCAATAACAACAACAACAAAAAAATTGAAACCTCTGTATGTTTGAAACCAAGAAATAGAATTCTAATTAATCCATGGGTAAAATCAAAATGGCAGTTAGACAACATGGATTGCATAATAATTAAAATTCTACATATAGCAGATGTTGTATTACCTGTTTTAATACAACAAATTGCTTCAGTTTCAGTAAGGGACTCTTTTAAGTTGGCTTTTGTGTCCCTGTGACATTTCCCAGTCCCCTCCTTTTGTTTAGTAAGCATTTCCTCATTTTTCTGGCACTGCAAGGTACTCTAAGGCTCAGCTGTGTTATTCCTGTCCTTGTTCTAGAAACATCAATTTCACCAAGATGCTCTACAGCTATCTTTATGTGAGACCTAGTCTTTATTGAGTAAAATGACAAATCTACATTGTACTGCTCAATGAGTATTTTACCTATACATACACTTGTAACTTCTTCCTACTTCAAGATACAGACAGACTTCATCACTCTGGAAAGTGCTCTCAGACCTTTTCTCAAGCAAAAACTCCCACTCTTCTGACATCTGTCACCCTGTTTCATTTTGCTGGTGCTTGAATTTCATCTAAATGGAATCATAGGGCACCTGGGTGGCTCAGAGTGTTGAGCGTCTGTCTGACTTTAGCTGAGGTCATGATCTCATGGTTTGTGAGTTTGAGCCCCATATCAGACTCTCCACTCTCAGCGCAGAGCCTGCTTCGGATCCTCTGTCCCCCTTTCTCTGTACCTCCCCTGCTCGCACTCTCTCTCTCTCTAGAAAATAAAGAAGTATTAAAATAGATAAATAAATGGAATAATCTAGTTTTTACACTTTTGTTTCTAGCTTCTTTCATTTAATATAATTTCTCTAACATTCATCTATATTGTGTATATCACTAGTTCTATTGCCAGATTATATTCCCTCATATGCGTATATCAAAAATTGTTATCCTTTCTCTTGTGGACATTTAGTCTCCTTCTTTTTTTTTTTTTGGTTGTTGTTGTTTGTTTGTTTGTTTTTTAATTTATTTCTAGGAGAGAGAGAGAGACAGCATGAGCAGGGGAGGGTCAGAGAGAGAGGGAGTCACAGACTGAAACAGGCTCCAGGCTCTGAGCTGGCAGTAAGCACAGAGCCCGACGCGGGGCTCAAACCCACAAACCGCGAGATCATGACCTAAGCGAAAGTCGGACGCTTAACTGACTAAGCCACCCAGGCGCCCCTAGTCTCCTTCTTTTGTTGTTGTTGTTGTTGTTGCCATTATGAATAAATATGACTAAGGTGTCTTTTGGTAGACATAGACCCTCACTTAACATAATGTTTTGTAGATGCAGTCATATTATTATATGTATCAGCAGTTTATTTCTCATTAATGATTACTGACTAGTATTAATTACATTCTGTGAATGTACCAGAATGTGTTTATTCACTCACCTGTAAATGAATTGTTTCAATTCTGAGCAATTCTAATGAAAAGTTTTATAGACAGTCACATGTAGCCGTTTGTGTGGATACGTTTTAGTTTCTCATTGGTGAAGATCTAGGTGGGAGGAATCCTGGGTCATAAGATGAGAACTTGGGAAAATGTCTTCCAAAATGGCTGACTTATGTTTTCCTTCTCACCCACAAAGCAGGAGTTCCAATTGTCCCACATCCTTGCCAGCACTTAGTATCATCATTTTTTTAACCATTAGAAGTGATATGTAACAGTGTCTCATCGTGGATTTAATTTGTATTTTCTTAATGACCAATGACTTTGAAGAGCTTTTCTTATGCTCATTGCTATGTCTCATTTCATAAAAGCGTTGGCTTAAATCATTGACCCACTTTTGTATTGGATTGTTTTCTTATTGCGAGCACTGTTTTTCTTTTTATTGTGAGCTTTCTTTATAAATTTTGAATACTAGTTATTTAGCAGATTTTTGTTTTGTAAATATTTTATCCTAGAATGTTGCCTGTATTTCATTTTAGTAAAGGTGTCTTTATAAAAACAAATGCTTTTTAACTTTGCAGTACAATATATCACTATTTTTGTTTGTTTCCTGCTTTTTTGTTTTCTAAGAATGCTTTGCCTGACATAAAGTCACAAATATTTTCTCCTACTTCTACAGATTAATGGTTAGGAGTATGGAAGTATTCAAGAATAATTTGGGATTTTCTTATTTCTCCATTCAGGACTATTAGTTTTTGCTTCATGTATTTTGAAGCTTAATTAGGATCTTACAGAGTATAAAAAGAAAAACCAATGAACCGACCAACAACAATATAGTATAATAGGGTATGTAGGACAGAATTTGGTCTTGCCCAAGGAGAGGTATAGCCTAGTTCCCAACTCCTGAGAGGTGACATTTAACCACTTGGAATTTTCCAAGAGATAGTTATTCATGGTAATATCTCCTCAGATTGTGTAGTAGGCCAATCAATAAATCATCCCTACCAACAAAACCCTGATAAAACCCTGGACATCAAGTTTCAAGTCAGATGAGCTTTCCAGGTTGACTATTATATATTATATATATTATAATTATATTATATATACACACATATATACATAAACATATATACATATACATGCATATGCCACATAGTGTTGTCAAAACGGTAATGTATTCTGAGGGTAATATAAGTTTTATGTTTGGGACACTCCCAGACTCTGTCCTATGCATCTCCCTCCTCGGCAGATTTTAAGGTATCTTTTCCTGTAATCAGTTGTATCTGTAGTACAACAGCTTTTAGTGAGGTTGGTGGGTCTTTTTATGAATTATCAAGACACTGGGGAAACCTCTGTGTAGTTGGTATCAGAAATGAAGTCAGTCATTTGTAGACTGTAGACTAAATATGTCTACATTTGTATTTGTAAACTATTTCCTCTAACTTCATAGCTGGACCTGAAATTCCCGCAGTTGGCTCAGAAATTTTGTCAAAATGTAGAAGTTTGTAGTCTCTGTCCTCAACTCACAGCTCAACCAATTCCAGGTGCAGAGCCTTATATAATTCTCATTAGCAACCTAAATCAAGGTCAGGATTGTTTCCTGCCCCTGCCTATTCTATGAGGAATACACCACATTTGGCTATAAATACAAGTGATTTATGTAACTAGAAAACTCAACTGCATACCACTATTACAAAACTACTGAGACACTCTTCATTTTCTTTCATATTCTTGCTACATTATTTTTATAGGTATTTCTGATCAAATTCAGGCCATTTTAAAGAATATTATTAAGTTCTTTTCCAAAAGAGCTGTACCCACTTACATTACTATCAGCAATTTACAAGCTTGCTGATTTCACCACATTCTTTCTATCACATTATATTATTTCATATTCATTTTTCATAGCATGATGGAAATAAAATAGGAAATTAATTTTTGATTAGGTTATCATGTTAAGCACTGTTTCATGTTTATTGACTGTATCTCTTCCACAGAAAATCTGTTCATGTGCTTTTCCTGTTTTTCCATTGGATAAACAGTATATTTTCTGATTGACTTTAAAGCTCTTTAAATTAAATGTATTACCTTACATCTGTCAACAGTACTGTAACGAGTTTCCAAATTATTCACTTGTTTTCAGTACCTTTACCTTTGTAAAATATAGAACTATATAAAGAAAGATTTATATATTTGAATATATATTATGTTCTCATTGAGGACGTCTTTGACACAGAAATTTCACTTTTAAGAATGTTTCCTAAGTAAAATGATTAGAAAATAAATCCATTATTTATGCACAAAATTGATTATCATAATGATGCTTTAAAAATTTTTTATCTATTTCTTTAAGTTTTTAAATATAATGTATCGACAAATTGGCTAACATACAGTATATAAAGTGTGCTCTTGAGTTTTGGGTAGATATTTGTGGTTCCTGGCTTATATACAACACCCAGTGCTCATCCCAAAAAGTGCCCTCCTCATAGCCCATACCCCATTTTTCCCTCTCCGCCACCCCCCTCATCCACCCTCAGTTAGTTCTCTGTATCCGAGAGTCTATGGCTTGCCTCCCTCCCTCTTTGTTTGTAACTTTTTTCCCCTTCCCCTCCCCCATGGCCTTCTGTTAAATTTTTCAAGTTCCACATATAAGTGAAAACATACGATGCTTTTTTAATTGAAAGCCACCTAAATGTCCCCATATAGGATAATATTTAAATGACGTATTCTCAGAAGTCTGCAATCAAATACTAAATATCTTTTTTATAAAATTAGGGTGCCTGGTGGCTCCGTTGGTTGAGCGTCTGACTCTTGATATCAGCTCAGGTCCTCATTCCTGGTCATGAGCTTGAGCCTTACATTGGGGTTCATGCTGAGTGTGAAGCCTGCTTGGGTTTCTCTCTCTCCCTCTCTCTCTCTCCCTATCCCCGCATTTCTCTCTCTCAAAATAAACATTAAAAAAATAAAATAAAAAATTATGTTGTGAAAACAGTTAATAGTATAACGTTGGTTGGAAAAGAAAAGCATGATTTAAAACTGTGTAAGTCTAGATCTGAAAAAGGAAAATATGTTCTAAATATATATATATACACACCTCTATATATTATATATACACCTCTCTCTATATATGGCATATTTTATAATATATATATATATATAGGAACATTTTATAATATATATATTAGAGAGAACATGAGCAAGGGGGAGGGACAGAGAGAGAGAGAGAGAGAGAGACTCAAGCAGACACCATGCCCTTGGATCATGACTTGAACTGAAATTAAGAGCAAGACACTCAACCGACTGAGCTGCCCAGGCACCCCTTCTCCTTTAAGTATTGTATTGAATATTCTGGGTCTTTTGCCTCTCTATAGAAACTTTATAATCACTTTGTTGATATTTACCAAAAAGTTGCTGGGATTTTTATTTGGACTGCATTGACTCTATAGATTATTTTGGGAAGAATTGACATCTTAACTACATTGAGTCTTCCAGAATTCATGGACATGAAATACCTCTCCATTATTTCATCTGAGTTTTACAGTTTTCCTCATATAGGTCTTGTAAATATTTTATTATATTTAAACCTAAGTAGTTAACTCTTTGGTGTTGACGTAAATAGTATTGAATTTTATATTTCAGATTCCAGTTGTTTATTGTTGGTATAGAGAAAACAATTGGCTTTTAAATAAAACATATTTATTTATCTTTTTAAAGTTTTTATCTATTTAAATAATCTCTGCACCCAACCTAAGGCTCAGACTCATGACCCCAAGACTGAGAGCCACATGCTTTTCTAACTGAGCCAGGTGCCCCAATAGCATTTATTTTTGATTTGCTTATAGTATACTTAGAGGGCTAAATGAGAAGTGGCCATTTGTATTTGTATCTCAAAAGAAAGCTCCTGGATGATGTGACCAGACATGATTTCTGGCCGTGTTGGCCAGTGGCTGTCAGTCTAAGCCATATACAGTTCATCACGGCATTAACACTTCATATTCAAGACTCGATCATAGATTGTTGACAGCTATTATCAAACCCCATCAGGAAAATATGGGCCTCATCTAATAAAACGCATTTCTTTCCAAGGAGACATCTTCTCACAGAGCCGCAGGTTTTCTGGGATAAGATGAAGTCTGTGGTCTCAGGATCCTTTCCGTCGTTACTGTAAAAGCACCCATGTTTGAAGCAGCAGTCTTCCGTAAACCCCGGATGAACGTCAATAATCTGACAGTACTTGAAGAATGCAGTCTCATCATTGGCATATTTAGCCAAAGTGAGATTTATTTCTCTAGTCCATGGGTGTCTGCATTAAGAAGTGTGTTCATTCTTCTTACTGGGGTCTTTTCACTAGAGAGAGAAAGAGACTCCGTCAATAATAGGCTGAGGCTTCTCACTAAGTGGCAACCATTAACCATTTGGCACGCATATGCCAGGGAGTGTGATCTGTAAAGTTAGTGAGCAAATTCCTTCAATACCTGACAACGGAACCCTCCTCATGGATCATATGCACATTATGAGGAGTAGTTTTGTTTTTGTTTTTGTTTTTTTTTTTGGGGGGGGGGCAACACAGTAAAATACAATTAAAAAATACAACTAAAATTGATGTTATAAAATTACTTTTTAATTTATGCTTCCTGTCCACAGCACACTCTCAGAACAAATGGTAAAATCTAGATATTAAAAAAGGAGGTAATTAGGTTGTTTCCCGAGGCTTCATCAGCACCCTGAGCGTTACTCTCTCTGTTACTCTAACTCATACTAATTCTCATGGATGGAGTTTCCGTGCATTTCAGAGTATCAGAGAAACGTCCCCAATTATAAGCCGAGAGTTTCTAGGGAATTGGTTAAATCTTTAAGATTTGTTTTATTTGTGTTTATTTGATTGTTTTAACAGCGGGAATGTAGGGAACCTGTGTGACTCAATCGGTTAAGCATCTGACTTCCGCTCAGTTCATGATCTCACAGTTCTTGAGTTCAAGCCCCATGTCAGGCTCTATGCTAACAGCTCGGAGCCTGGAGACTGCCTCAGATTCTGTGTGTCCCTGTCTCTCTGTCCCTCCCCTTGTTCACACTGTCTCTTTCTCTCTCAAAAATAAATAAAAACATTGAATTTTTTTTTTTTAAAAGGTGAGAATGTGAATATTGAGGTTGTAGTCTAATTTTATATTTAGCCTATACCTAATCTCCTTAGTTGGTTCTATTCACATCAGTACATTCAATATTGAATATGTAGTTAGAATTATGTTAAAACCCTGGAGATACAAAGATGAATAAAATCATTTCCCTGACCTCACAGAGTTCATAAATCTAAGAAACATTCATACAGAGACACAGCTATTCAGATCATCAATACAATTCTTCCCTTTCCACACTCACCAATATAATTTTGGGATCAGGAAAAATTACAAAAGGTCCTAATGTTCTCTGCAAATGTTCACATATAAGAAATAATAGACTTTTACTCTGTTATCAGCGCACATTCAACCCAAGATCAAAATGGAATTTACTAATTGACAAATTTACAATTTTTAAAATAATGCATTGTTCAATACAATGCATGTTTTCTGTTAGATTTGTTTTAAAGGTCATTGAATTTGATCCAAAAATCTTTTGTACTGATTATTTTTAGGTTGCCAATCTGGTAACTTGGGTCATGTCACTCTTTTCTTTTCTTTTCTTTTCTTTTTTGTAACCAAGCAAGAACTTTAAATTTCCTTTCCTAATTCTACAAATAGAATTTAATTTTTTACCCAGAGATAATCTTCCTTCATCAAAAAAAAAAAAAAAAAAAGAAATTTGTCATATATATGCTTTGACCTGATCTGCGGCTCAAATGTACATTTTTATTATACTGTAAATACATTCAACAACATAGACTTAAAAGGAGTTGTCCATATCCCTCAGTTTTGCTTAATTATTGATTTAGCTGCATCCAGAGTTTAACAGAAATATCCCATACCTGACTACACTTAAGGTAAACTTCCATAGATCCCATGTAATCAAATATCCATTCTCATCCAGTCAACTATATCCAGGATGGAATCATGCTATCAAGATATGGTTATCAGAGACCCATCTTTATAACAAAGGAACAGAAGGAAAGAACGTGGTAAATATACAACCAGAAAGTCATCAATGTCATTTCCTTATGTGGAGAATGAGCACCTCTTCCAGTTTTCCCAGGAGATTCCAGTCTTAAGCAAACTTTCCTCAGACAATGATTCACAGTGTCCTCTCTTAGTCTGAAAGACACTGTGCTGGCTTGGACGAGGAATTATCTGATATGCTTTGACTTTACCTTTTAAATTCATGCTTCATTTTGGCTATGATTATTGTTTCTGATCGTCTTTTTTAAAATTTTTAATGTTTATTTATTTTTGAAAGGCAGAGACAGAGTATGAGCAGGGAAGGAGCAGAGAGAGAGAGAGAGAAAGAGAGAGAGGAAAACAGTTTTGCAGCAGACTCCAGGCTCGGAGCTGTCAGCACAGAGCCGGGCATGGGGCTCAAACTTACGAACCGCGAGATCATGACCTGAGCCAAAGTTGGATGCTTACCCACTGAGCCACCCAAGTGCCCCTGTTTCTGGTCTTAAAATGAGATTGCTTCTAAGATTTTAGTTTATCAAGTGCATAAGGAATGCTTATAAATATGGACAAGCAGGTTAAACTGTAGATGATTTGCAAAAACGTAGACCCATGTAATTCCAAAATACCTACATGTAAATCGAAATAAGAAACAATTTATCCAGTTCTTCACAACATTTAGAACTTCTGGTCAGTTAGATAAAGCACTGGAATCTTACACAGTACTTGTCACAGATTTTTTTTTTTTTTTTAGATTTCAGGGGGCCATGTTGACTTTCTAGGATGTATTTTCAAGATCTTTTTTTTTTTTTTTAATCACGGCTGTGACTAATTTTAAAACAGTTTTCATCTGAATGCAGAGAATGACCATGATATTCAGAGAAATGGAGAATAGAGGTGAAGCTTTCCAAGGAAGGATGAGTCAGTTTTAGGAATAAATAGAATTTTAGCTTGTTTGGGACTGTTCTTTAAGTCTAGAACACCCAGATCAAACAATGAAAGGCTTAGTATTAGTTATTCAGATGGAGTAATCAGTTGGGGTATTCACATGGTAAGCACAAGGAGGAGGAGGAAAGAATCTAGACCTGATGTCTTCTAAGCAGGTATTTTCTAGGAAATTGTTTTGCCAACTTTGAAAGTGGTGTTGGCAGCTTTGTAATGAGTGCTAAATATAGAAGTCTGAGCTCTGAACATTATTATTGGTAAAGACATGGACCAAGATTATGAAACTCACAGACAAAAATGTGTGTCCCTGACCACAGAACCGTATGGATTGCACTCTGGTTTCATTTCCCTTCCACCCTCTAACTCCAGAGAGAACCAGATATGCAAATTGGAACCAAAATGTAAACAAAGATTCAATCCCATGGTACAATCCTCAGAGGAATGAAAATGCTCAGAAGAAAAGAAGTTTATGAACTCCGTGCTCAGTGGAAGCAGGCTACAAAAGAGTTGAGCTGTCCTTCTAGAAAACAAAAATTAATTTGCTTTGGCCAAATTAAAATTAATTAAAATTATGCAATGTTGCCCTTGTGTTAATTTTAACAGTGAGGTTGTTGTGATTTAAGGCTACAATTAGTTCTAGTGTTTGAAAGAGAAGCTCTGTAATCGAGACAGGACATTTTAATAATCCTGGTTATAAACATTTAATACATCATCTTTAGGGACTCACAAACACATTGTAATTAACTTTTACAACTGAAATAAATCAGATTGCATTAGCATATTGCAAAGGAAAAAATCATTTGCATGATTGAAAACAGCTTCAGAAAATTATGTATAACAGGCTTCATGCAAACACCAGCACAACTTTTACCAGGTTTCTTGAATGGGGATTATTTTTAACAAGTACAGTTTAGGATTCCTCAGCTAATTATAGCTTTTGCCATACAAAGAAATATCCTGGTTCTCAAGAAGTAGCAAAAGTCACTCTGTGGTCAGTAGGACCATGTCCAGCCTTATTGTAAACTAACTGGGAAACATTCATATGAAATTACAGCATGTAGGTGCTCTGTAGCTACTGCTATGCTCTGAGCAAGTATTTTGGTCAGGAAAAAATAATTTTTACTTATGTGCTATTCCCGTTTCTAGTGCTAAAATCATTAGTGGGAAGTGCTCTCTCTCCAGCACCTAGCCTGCATCATAGCATGTCAACCCCTTCTTGATTGTTTGAGCTTTCATTGAGAAAATGGCAGTCTGTGTGTTCACTTTGGGAAGAATAAAATGAATTAATCTGTCATTAAATATGAGCTATTATTTTTGCCAAAGAGTTTTCAGGTCAAGTGAACTGATTTTGTTTTGTTTTGTTTTTAATTTTGTTTAGGTTTATTTATTTATCTTGAGAGAGGGAGAGAGCATAAGAGAGGTCACAAGTGGGGTAAAGGCAGAGACAGAGGGAGAGAAAATTCCAAGCCAGCTCAGCCTCTCGATGAAAAGCACTATGTGGGGCTCAAACTCACAAATTGTGAGATCACGACTGAAGCCAAGATCAAGAGTTGGCCATCGAACTGACTGAGCCACTCAGGTGCCCAAGTGGACCAGTTTGATACACTATTGATCCTATGGCTCTGATCACTCATTTTGTCTATGAGTGATCACTGGTGGATGGGTAGTTATTAAAAACACAGAATCTGTAGTCATGTTTCCTGAGTTTAAAACCTTGTTCCACCACTTACTCTGTGACACTGATGTCTGAAACATAGTAAGCACTCAATAAACATTCATGATTATCACTGTATTTTTTAATTTTGTTGACTATCCTTAGGCCATTGCATAAAAGAAGAAAAGGATCAGTTCATTGCTGTCTGGAAGTTTTTGACTTTCCAACATAGAATTTATCCAGGGCTTTTCACAACTACACAGTGTGGCTCCTACCCTTCCATTCATTTACTGGGTTAATACTGTGCCCCTACTATGTACAAAACATTAGATGTACAAGAGAGGACATGTGTGAGGCTTCAGCACTGAGGCCAGGGTAGAGAAAGCAAAATCTGGAGTCAATCAAAGGATGAGAAGCCTTATCAAGTTACGAAATCGGAGTGAGAGGGATAGCCAAGTTCAGATTCCAGGTGTGAGGTAAAGCAGCTCTGACCTCCCATCCCACCCCCCACCCCACATACCCAAAAAGAGAGGAGAAAACAAGCAGTCAATTGCCAAGTACAGAAGGAAAAACAAAATCAACGTTTGTGGATCACTCTTTGGTCCAAAGTAAAGAACAGGACAAGGCATATTGCTGAGGATCTATCTGAGTTGCATTTAGGCTCTGCTCCCAGGACAATCCTAAAAATAGTCTTTTCTCCCAGCTAGGTCATGTGAACAATTAACACCAAAATGAGGACAACATGATTTTGGAAGGAGTTGAATTCTGGGTGGAGATTGCTGAAGGTAAGTTAGAGATGGTCTTTGGAAAACCGAATCAGACAGAAAGTTTCATTTCTGTTAGGTAGAATCTGATAAAAGACAGATTAGTGGCTTCCCTTCAAGTTAAGTATTCCTATTCAGATTTCTATTTAATCTGGATTCTAGAAATAGACAATGAATGAACTGGAAATACAATTTACTGTTAAAAGTTCTTCTCCATTTGGGTCTTTGTTTTAAAGGAAAAAGAAGGATCCCCTATACTACCCCATTTGGGGGGAAGCGCCTGGACTCTTTAAATGGGAAATTTCTCATTTCTCCTGAGGCTACAGTTTATTGACTGAAAAGAGCAGTAGCTTAATTAACAGAAGAAATGAAGCCTATTGCATAATTAACTAGACATTTACCTAAAATCAATAATCTAATTGCCACACCTACATAGGGGATAATTTTCATTCTATTGAAAACGATTTATTTATATCTATGTGTTAACAAGGTGATTGGTAGTTTGTTTAAGAACTAACCCCATCTGTAAAGTGATAATTTATTGAACAATCAATTAATCTTTTTAGTATTGCAAATGTAAACAAGCAATGAAGAGCCACACTGTCTGCTTTTGAAAGGTCAAATTTAGGAGACTTCCATCCTGTGTTCTCTCTCAGTCACCACTAAGACGTATGAGTAATGAATAAGATTTTATTTTACCTACCCCTTTGGACTTGTTACTTTCATGGGGAGCCAATAACATGCAAAATATTTGTGAATGCATAAATCACCAATTTAAACGTGTATCCCATCCTTACAATGGGTTCCTAATCTAAACTGTGTTTCCCATTTTAGAGATACACATCATTCTGTCCCAATATACCCAGCTCTATATATACTGTCTGGGCTTTTAATCCAACGTGAGAAGAATTGTTTCATATCTAGGAGATTGAATTATAACCTTTATCTAGGAATATGAGTCCATGTCAAAAAGCTGTAAGTTGAAGTTGAGTTAGTATTTCAGTCTACATGCTTGTCCAAAGTCTATTTTATTCTTTTCCTTCTGCACAACTGGGTGTGAAGTTTCCCAAGACTTAAGGCACTTCCTGTTTTATGACTATTCTCAAAGCAGTTCATTTCTTAAAATATTGTCATAGCTTAGTTTGAATTCTCTTGCATCTATCTTCAAACTTTTCAGAAATCAAAACATTTATACCAAGATACTCTAATCCACTAGCAACAGAACTACAATAATTATGGTATCGGCCTGTGTGTGGTGCGGAGGAGGAACAATTTAAAGTGTCCACGCAAATCTCTAAGACTTGGTTTCCAAAGATCCTTACAAACGTCAGAAGATGGATCAGTATGTGCTATAGGGCGACCAGGGAGAGTGTCACGGAGGAACACCATATACCAAGCTGATAACGTGAAAAGAAGATTCTAGGTCGGAGGCCAGGTTTCTAAGTTGGGATTCTAGCACAGTGATTCTTCATGTAGGCTTTTAGGGAGGGAGGGCAAGGGGTCCATGAAATTGGATGGTCAAAATTGAATGGATGCATCTTTATTTTCACTGGATTCTAACTGAAAGGTAGCATTCCCTTTCATTATGAATGTGGATAAAACATAGTAACAGTATTAACAATGCTTATGATTTGTCATCAAGAGATGGATACAATTCTATTACATTAAATATGTCATAGATACTTCATAGCATCATTTTGCTCAATATATCTTTAACAGGATGGTACATATGGGACCTGTCCCTGGATCTTGTTATTTAATATGTTAATAAAGTCTCACATATGATATTATGATTCTGAATTGGTCTTATCAATATTTTAATGAATATATTTTATATTATTGACTTAAAATTGTTTTTTTCTAAGACAGGTTCATAGGCTTCATCAGATTTCCAAAAGAAATCCATGGGCTCATACCATTAGAAAGACCCTTGCCTTAGAGTCTACATGGAAAAAGCATAGCCTGGTGCTGACCCTTCCCGTACAGTGCACAAGGCACACTTGCTAACAAGTGATGGACCCATTCCCCGGAGCGTGGGCTCAGACTCAGAATCCTTCTAAGTAAACACTGTTATCAATAATTAATGCAACGATTAGCAAGTGAGGTTTGCTCTAAGTCTTTTATGCCTCTGGGAACCCTCTGAGGTGAATTCTTCTGCACATGAAGATTGTAACAATAGTTCTCATTTATGGAGTATCGGGTATTCTACGTATTTTAAAAGTTTCTCATCAAAACTTGTCATAATCCCATGAGTTAGGTGTTATTTAATAGGAAAAGGAACTTAGAAGGTGTCAGAGACAGTTTTCCAAAACCTCTGCTTCTTCTAGGATACTAACACCAATAGCTGCATCTTTTTTGAGACACAGAGAGAGAGACAGAAGAGAATAAGCTTACAAATGTTCATGGAGCCCATTGTAGCCAACAGATACTAACATAAAGTAAACATTTCATCATTATTGTAATATGTGGCACTTAACATTCAAGCTCCCGGGTGGTTTTTATATGGTGGCTATATGCTGCTTTATTGTTGCTGTTGAAAACAGAAGATTAGGAGGAAACCCAAAGAGCTAAGTTGAGAGGGAAAGGGATGTTCTAATCAGAGTTGTTTCACTGACTGTCAACCTCATGCAGTGTAGAAAATGTCAGCCTGTCCTGGGTCCCTCTTTTAAGGTAGGCCTTTTGTGCCAGGCACAGAGGGACCATGGCATTGAAGAAGACGATTCCTGTCTTCAACGGGATTCACAAGTTGGGGAGAGATGGCTATAAAAACTATACCAAAAATAAAAAGTAAAATGATGATTATAGCTGACATTTATCAAGTACTATCATATGCCAAATACTTTTCAAAGTGATTTACAGGTATTAAGTCATTTAATCCTCGAAATAACTCCAAGAGCTAAGCGCTACCATTATTTCCTTCATTGTACAAATGAGGAAACTAAGCCAAAGAGAGATTAAGCTAGTTGCCCAAAGACACACAGCATGTAGTGAAAGAATTGGGATTTTGACCAGACGACCTTCTCCAAACCCCTGTCGCTCAGAATAAACCAAACGTTCTGAGTGCTGTGACATTAGTGATGAAAGAAAGATGGATTCTGATTGAAAACCACAGGTCACCTTCCCAAGCTGTGTGTGATATGCATTTGAAGACTTATGTGACTTATCTGACTCAATAGATACTCCCTGAGTCTCTGC
Source organism: Hyaena hyaena (assembly GCF_003009895.1). Classification (NCBI taxonomy): domain Eukaryota; kingdom Metazoa; phylum Chordata; class Mammalia; order Carnivora; family Hyaenidae; genus Hyaena; species Hyaena hyaena. The sequence continues at coordinate 1,722,979 of NW_024080939.1, forward strand.
TATGATAGTATTAGCTTCTTCTAAGTGATCATCTCTGCTGTTACAGAGATTTTTTAACCATTTCTCGCCTGACCAGTGGAAGCAAAGAGCTGATGGGGAGAACCGGGGGGCCATTTAAAGTTTTATGTAAATATTAACAATTTTGTGTACAGGTTTTATCAAAAAAGTGGCCGTACAGGCCAAATCAATTCTTTTTTTTTTTTTTTCAGGCCAAAGCAATTTTTAAAAAGGAGAGGATATTGAAATGTGTTCATTGTGGGATTTGCTCCCACATTCATAGACATTAACTTTTATATATATTTTTTAAAACTTTAGAGATGCATTTTCATAAGAAGAGATCACTGAATGATTTTATTTCACATTTTCAAGCCTTCTGGTTTATATTGTACTTGGAGGTGAGAGAATGCTTATATTCAATATAATGCCCTGTTCTTTCATATATTTCTAATTTTTTTAA
>NW_024080939.1:1723552-1738850 GCF_003009895.1 Hyaena hyaena
GAGATCATGACCTAAGCGAAAGTCGGACGCTTAACCGACTAAGCCACCCAGGCGCCCCTATTTCATATATTTCTAATAAAAGATTTTTTTTTCTTGAGAAGTCATTATTCAACCAAGGAGGGTTTACTTCTTTTTTTTTTTAAATATTTTTATTTATTTCTAGGAGAGAGAGAGAGAGACAGCGTGAGCAGGGGAGGGTCAGAGAGAGAGGGAGACACAGACTCTGAAATAGGCTCCAGGCTTTGAGCTGGCCGTCAGCACAGAGCCCGACGCGGGGCTCGAACCCACGAACTGCAAGATCATGACCTAAGCGAAAGTCGGACGCTTAACGGACTAAGCCACCCAGGCGCCCCCCTTTTTTTAAACATTTATTTATTTTTGAGAGACAGAGAGAGGGCAGGAGAGGGGCAGAGAGAGAGACACAGAATCGGAAGCAGGCTCCAGGCTCGGTGCTGTCCTCACAGATCCCGCCGCGGGGCTTGAACTCACGAACTGCGAGATCAGGACCTGAGCCAAAGTCGGATACTTAATGGACTGAGTCACCCAGGTGCCCCAGTTTATTTCTTATTATTTAAAAAATTTAACTTATTTTATATATTTTTTGAACATAGTGTAAAGCATTCAGATAATTTTGGCCACAGAAATGCCTGTTTAAGATGAATGCCCTTCATTTTTCCATTGGGTTTCTGAAATGATCTGTTTTGACTCTATTGCTGCTATTACCCAACCCATGAATTTTCCCTTCTAAGAGTATACTTGATAGGATGCTGTACTAAGGAGAAAAGGCTAATTTTCTTTTTTTAAGTTTTTATCTTGATTCAACTTAGTTAATATACAGCAGGTGTACAATATTGTGATTCAACACTTCCATGCATCACCCCGGGGTCATCATGACTAGTGCCCCCTTAACCCTCACCTCTGTTTCCCCCATCCCTCTACCCACCTCCCCTCTGGTAACCATCAGTTTGTCCTCTATAATTAAGATTCTGTTTCTTGATTTGCCTCTCGTTCTTATATGTTTTTCCCTTTGCTTGCTTATTTTGCTTATTATAAAAGGCAATTTTTTTCTTTTCGTTTAAAAGTAAGATTTTACTTTTAAAAAATAATTAAAAGATCTGAGCCACCTGGGTGGCTCAGTCGGTTGAGCATCTGACTTCAGCTCAGGTCATGATCTCACGGTTCGTGGGTTCGAGCCCTGCATCAAGCACTATTCTGACAGCTAGCCCAGAGTCTGGAGCCTGTTTCAGATTCTGTATCTCCCTCTCTCTCTCTGACCCTCCCCTGTGCATGCTGTCTCTCTCTCTCTCAGAAATAAATAAAATATTTAAAAAATTTAAATAATAATTAAAAAATCTTGATTTGAATAGCTAATTAATATATTCACATTGTTCACAATTTAAGGGGTATGAAATGATGAACAAACTCTCTTAACCCATCTTGTCTCCTCTTCACCTAGTTGCCATCTCAGAGGCAAACCTGTAGCTAGTTCAAATAGTATTCCAGACATATTCTAGTAAAGTTCAGCTATATCCATGTAAAAGGTGAATTTCCTAATTCAGAGTTAGTTAAGAGCTCAGAGGAGCCCTTCAGGAGTCTATGTCTAGGATATCCATCAGACTAAGAACTATCACAATCAATTTTAACTATTAGAATATAATAGAGTTTAATCATAACTAAATCAAAACCCTTTTCTGGACTGTAGTGGAATGGGATGCCCTCCAAGTTCTCAGGGTTCATTTTCTAACAGTGAGTCAGGCATAGGCCAGGTAAGGATTGGAGCCGTCGCTCAGAGATGCCAAGTCAGGCCAGAACGAATACCAGATTATCAGCGACTCTGAAATTAGAGTTTGGAAAAATTGATGAGATAAAAGCAAGAGGAGGGAAAATATAATTCATACATCAAAGACCCAAACAAATCAGGATTTTGGAATGATAAAACCTCTTTTCAAAATCCACAGACCAGCCCATGAGAATATCTTTCTGAAAGGACACTGAAATCTTTGTATTAAAGACTCCCACCATGCCTACTTCCTTGTACAATCAAACCTTAGTTTAAGAGTATAATTCGTTCCAGAAACATGCTTGTAATCCAAAGCACTTGTATATTAAAGCAAATTTCAAGAACCACTGGCTCAGTTGTGATCATGTGACGTTTGGCATCAGGTACGACTCATATTGTAAGACATTGCTCATTTTTCAAGTTAAAATTTATTAGAAATATTTGCTCATCTTGCAGAACACTTGCAGAACAAGTTACTCACAATCCAAGGTTTTACTGTCCTTTGAACTCTCCTTAACTGATCAGAGCTCACCACACCTTTCCCGGAAATAAATCCTGCAGTTTTCTTTAATTCCATGAAAGTGGACAAAAGCTGGGCCCTTGATGTCAGAAGGACTGGGGTGGGAAGTTTCAAGGTGAGGGGAAGCCTACACAGGTGGACCTTACAGCATCTTATTATTTGAAAGGCACTGGCTCCCTGGATGTTTCTCTTCAAACAGAATGTTCTCTTCACCCCTCAAACTGCCCTTGATAGTTTGTTTCTAATAGTTTGCCCATTATCAATTCTTCCCAGCCTTCCCCAGTGTTGTCCTCCAGTCTTTAACCCTTTCCTGGTTTCGCTTCCTCTTCTCTGTGCTTTCCTTTTATTTCATTGGACTTTAACCAGCCATACACAAACATCCCAGCTAATCTTTCCAAATTAGCACAGCACCAGCTCTGGAGGGTCTCATTAGATGTGCAGCTGAGATGTATCAGATCTCATTTGCCTAATATGGAGCCTAACTTTGGGCACCTGGCCCTTGCAGTAGGGGGTAAGGAAAAATAGGAACGGGTCTTTTGTCACTGCTATGCAGACTCACTAATTTGCTCCGCCTAATAAAATTACAAATGAATACAGCTTTATTCACATTGCCTTTATAGGTTATAATAACCTTGGTACCCCATAACCTCCTGCTAGCTGAATTAATCAGATCATATTAATATTTCTTCTTACTTTCTTTTAACTGGTTCTTCTCTTAATTAAAGGGGCCAAAGACGTAAACAGGGTAGGTGACTAGAAACATGGCGTCAGGTTATAAACAAGGCTCATTAAAAAGATGGATGTGCAGGCCGACTGCAAAAATTGCTTACTTTGCAAGTGTACATTTTGTAATTTCCTGACGACTAAAAGAACTAATGCCAGATCCCACCCCCTCCCTTTTGCACATGTATAAAAGATGATAATTTTTGAACGCTGGGGTGGGAATGGCAAAACCGAGGAACCTATTCATCAACTGGAATAAGGTCTTTCACATTATAAGACTCTGAGCTCCTTCCCCGCAAGCCGACAAATGTGAAATATATTCGGAAGTGGAGAAAAAAACAACAAATAACAACAACAACAACAACAGGAAATGATTTTAAAAAAAAAGACGAAGACCTTGTAAGAGGGAACATTAAACATATTACACCACAGTTAAATTTGAAAGAGAAAATGAGGGTCTTCTTAAAAGAAGAATAAATCTTTTGAACTTGCCCCTGTTCAAGAATGTGGAGGCTATGCCCACACGTGTTTGCCTGCACATTCAGGGGCAATGGAGAGCTTCATCTTTATGCATAAGAGCAAGAATCATTAAAGTGGACAGTCTACACTAGCAAGCTCACAGGAAGTTGTAACTACAAAACACAGCAGAGCTGGAAATAGTACGGTGTAGGAAATTTAATTCAGGCGCATTTTCCATTGTTGTAAATACTTTGCCTCTGCTCGTACGTTGAAATGATGGCGTGCCTATGCCATGATGATAAATAGGTTTAGAGCGACGGGATCGATAGGCGTACTATACGTGGATTCTGGAAGACACGTCTTTACATTTGATGCATTCGTAATGTCTACCTAGTTATATTTATAATTCGTGTTTTTATTTGTACACTCACTTGCGTATAGATGCTAATTCAGTTCCGGTTCAGGTGCTTTGAAACTTTTGCCCCTATTCACATCACCGAGAAAGAAGGCACCTGCATTTTTATCCTGGCAGCAATTACTAGCAAACCCAAGCTCCAATTTCCTGTCTTTCCATCTCCCTTCTCAACAAGAGAGAAAGTCTTTCTGACAGGATGATGCAAGGCCAGGCAAGGCCTCACTCCTTCATGAATAAATTAGAGATGAAAGTTTAACTGATCCCCTTGCATTTTTATGGAGGGACCTCATCCTAATTTACCTAAATGCTTTGAGGAAAAGGAAAGAAAATGTAAGAGGCGAAGGTGGAAAGGTTAAAAATCTGTGTTTAAAGGGAGGGTTGTTGTCGTTTTTTTTTTTTTTTTCAACACACCACAAGACATGGATGCGGGTAACTGTTCTAATGATTCCTTACTCGAACATTTAAGGGGAAAACCGAAGAAAGGAAGAATTTCTTTTCCTCTGCCAGGATTGCTTTTTATAGGAAATGCTGCAGGTGTGACCAATGAGTCTTAGTTCAGGAAATTCCTTACAGAGAGATTGTGTGTGTGTGTGTGAGCGCGCGCGCACACGCGCACGCACGGGTTATATAGTAAACACAGGAGTGGAAACTGAGCAATCTGTATTTAAGATATTATTTTTCTCAATGGGGCTCAAACCCTGTGGAAATGGCATTTGCTTTTCATAAAACACTTCTCGGATATGCTTCAGCGAGTGACCTATTTCAGTATTTTCTCCACCGATGCATTTTTAGTATACCAGACAGCCAGGTCAGGAGACGGGGTGCGGGCCCCAAATATCAGGTTTTGCCATATAGGATCAGACCAGTTGGGCTCATGGTTTGGGAATCCCGCCTCTGGCACTGGCAGCCGTTTACCTGATGCTTCGGAAGCCAGGAATGAAATTTGCATGACCCCAGCCCTTGAGACGTCCCCTGTGGAAAAATAGGAAATTGGCAAGTAAGAGGATCATTTCACGGATGTGCTGAAGTTGTCATTCCTAGAAATCTTTGGCTTCAGCTCTGTGCCCGGGAAGTTCACCTGCAAATGCAGCACGAACCGTTCCCCATCTGCAAATTGCTGGTTTTATAGGGAGAGCAAGAAGCCTGAGAGCACATTCTCAGTCTTCCTTGCCTTTGGCTATTGAAAAGGTTGCTAAATACCATGTCCTGATAATAATATTGGGGTGGAATGTGCAAACTCGTCAGGCATGACCGAAACAGGCAGAAATAATACTTTTTCCAAAGGGTCAAAGAAGAAAATTAAATCATTCCGATCCACTGTTCTTTCTTTCTTTCCTTTTTTTTTTTTTTTAAATAGCAGTTTAACATGCAGTTATAAACCAGTAAAGAGCGAAAAAAAAAGAAAAGAACAACAGAAGCAAATCTATTCATGTGGTAATTTCACTATCCCCTTAAAACTTTAAGTATGCTTGAGGTGGTATATAGGTGTTTTAGGTTTTAAATTACGTCCCCCCAGCATAAAATCATCCTGACATCTCATTGCACTTTGTCCTAATAAGGTAGACTTTCACATCTCGTCCGTGGCCAGTCGCACACACATTTTACACGGAGCCTTTTTAATTGTAAGTTTTTCATAACTGTTATAGCCATTTCAAAAATGAACCCCAGGGATAAGAGAGACTTGTCATCCTTGATCCATAGGATTCCATATTTTAATAACCATTCTTAGTATTAACCAAAAGCTGTGTGATTGGAGATTCTTATTTTATATCATGGTGGGTTTTTTCTTTTTTTTCCTTTTCTTTTCTTTCTTTTTTTTTTCCTAAAATGACCAAAGCTTCTGAAATCTTCACTCTGATCACCATTAAAATTTTTGTCAACATCTTAATTAGCCTGGGTGCGGGGCTGTGTGGCTTGACCCGGACTATTTCTACCAAACAGAAGCCCAGCCTTTTCAAAGAGTCACACGGACTGGCTGTGTATATTTTTTGAACGTTAAGAGTCTTTTTCTTCCCTCCCCCTTCCTCTTTTGATTATTTTTCTGAAATGAGTGTCTCTTTCCCTCTCACCATTTGTCATTACAGGAGTATAATTTCATGACCCCTTTCTTCTCCATGCAACTTCCTCTAAACAAAAGGACACAATAAATAAACACAGGAGATAAGACAGTTTCCCTCCCCCCACCAACCCCCTTCCCTTGAATGTCTTGAGCAGCCGGAACCACTTTAGTCCTTCAAATATTGTCCTGAATTAGTATCTCCGTGGATGCAGTGAGACTACAGTGTATGTTAATAATAAACACCAAATGGGGTCCCAACTGTATTATGTGTATTGATATATATTTTTTCTAGTTCTTCTGGCAAACCTATCTTGCTGACTACACTGATGAAGGTTGCAAGTAATTGCGTACGCGTTTCTATGAAAGATAAATGACCTTCCTTCCCAAGGACGCTTGGCCAGGCCTTAATCCTGAGCGTGTGTGAGCGCGCGCGTGTGTAACTGTTTTTTGAAGGCCTGACAAGGCATCTTGATCATTTCCTCATTTTGAGGCCTACCCACGGCCTCCTCCGTGGCCCCCCTCTCTGAAATGTTATTATTCTGTCGTGAGCCCTTCTCTGGCCAGGATGTTACTTCATTTCCACCTTTTGTCTCAGCCTGAATGTGAATGATGCTCTTTCAGCAATATACGGCCGCTTAAACTCCCTGCTGGTGCCTTACATAAATATACAACACCCGTCTCGCCCTATAACTCACTTCAGGCCTGGAAAAATAGTGACTTCCTTTATTGGTCAGATTCTCCCGCAATTCCCAACAGCTGTACGTTCTCACCTCTGAGGATCCACATCTTCCATTTTCTATTTGTCTCAGCACCGTCGCTGTGGATTGCCAATAAAAGCGAGTCCCCTTTTTGACAACCCCTGAGAACACAGGAGCCGGCTTTCTGGAGAAACAGATACCCCCGCCCACCCCTCACCCCAAAACCACAAAACCTCGCCGTGACTTACCCAAAGGTGGCATTTCTGTCTCTGGGAGAGATGGCCTTCAAAGCCAGCGAGTAGGGAATTCAGTAAGACGTGATACGTGGTCTCTGAGCCTATTTCATTAACCTCAAGGCAATCCGTGTTTATTTTCTTCCTTGAGAGAACAAATTGGGTGACGTGGCTTATCATCATTAAAATGACACAGGTTCATAGGTGCATGTGATATCCATCTATGCAAGAGACTATGTCTAAAAGGAATACCAAAATTCACATCACATTAGTTAACTTCACCTCTGTTAATAAATTCACTTACTTCCCTATGCTTCTGAATTGAGAGTGATTTTTAAATGGGTGGGTTATCTTCAATTTATGTATGTATGTATGCATATATGTATTTTTAAGGTTTATTTATCTATTTTAAGTAGACTTTCTTTCTTTCCTTCTTTCTTTCTTTCTTTCTTTCTTTCTTTCTTTCTTTCTTTCTTTCTTTCTTTCTTTCCTTCTTTCTTTCCTTCTTTCTTTCCTTCCTTCCTTTCTTCCTTCCTCTCCTTCTTTCAAGAGACAGAACACAAGCAGGGAAGGCACACAGAAAGAGAGGGAGACCCAGAATCTGAAACAGGCTCCAAGTTCCGAGCCTTCAGCACAGAGCCCAATCTGGGGCTTGAACTCATGAACCGCGGGATCATGACCTGAGCTGACGTTGGACTCTTATTAACAGACTGAGCCAACCAGGTGCGCCTTGAATTTATTTATGAAAGGAGATGATGTAGGAAAGAAAGGTGCTTTCGAAATTAAAACTGCTACACAATCGAAAGGTGGTAGTATAATGGCTAAAAGCAGTTTATTTCGTTACAGATGCTCATGGATTGTGGAGTTGAGCTCCCATTCTGCTTAAGAACTGCAGAATTTGGAAAAACTTCCTATATATATCTGAACCTCAGTTGCTACATCTGTCAAATGGGGGTTAACTATCTCTCTGTCGTGTTTTGTGCACTAAAAACAAACAAAAAACACTGCATTAATGAGTAAAATCCAAAATGCTCTACAAATATAAGATCTCACTTTTTTTTTGTTCTCTGTAATAAAGTTGTGGCTATTATATGTAACTTAATTTTTGAGAAAGAGAGAGAGAGAGAGAGACAGAGCACAAGCAAGGGGGGGGCAGTGAAGAGGGAGACACAGAATCTGAAGCAGGCTCCAGGCTCTGAGCTGTCAGCAGAGAGCCTGGCATGGGGCGCCAACTCGTGAACCTCAAGATCTTGACCTGAACCAAAGTCAGACAAGCAACTGACTGAGCCTCCCAGGTGCCCCATACTATATGCAACTTTTAAATAAAAATGTTCTGGAAGAGCAGGGGCATAAGATGGAGAAGATGAGTATCTTGGGCATCACCTTCATGCCACAAAACCACACACTGAAGGGAAAGGACAGGCACATTAACTACGAGAGTGTCAAAGCTAACACTTAAAAAGGATGTAAACTCGAGGAACAGGGAAATTTGCCAGATTAGAGTCAGTGATACCCCTCTATTTTATGACCTCGCAACTCTCCATAGGAGGAAGAAGGCTGATTGCTGACATTCAGCATGTGTTAGAAGAAGGGATTGCCTGTGAGCTTTTTGCCAAGTACAAATCGACAATCGTTTCTGTCGTATGTAAAACTCTGGCTTCGGGAGGTGTTTTCCTCCTTTGTTCCCAGCATCACCCCAAAGCACGACTGATGATTTTGGAAAGTCGCCTACCTGTGTTCCACACACTAAACCTGCCCCCAAAGACAGCTCCCAAATGGACTCAAAGTATCTTTTCAGTACTTACACCGACCATGTCCTGGGAATGTGCAGTCTCTTCATTTTTACGCCTGCTCCTTGGGTGTGTGGGCAAAAGGAGCTTTTTATAAATTCCCTTCTATGCTCTCAAATCGGACCCAAATCTCCAAAACTGTCCCTCTGAATGGGAGGTGATTGTAATCTTATAGCCCACATCATTGAAGGCAGCCCAGAGTCTGCTATTGCCTATTTCCTCAAACAGCTGTGGGTGGAACTTAACATTTTCTTCGGGTCAAATGTTCCCTTGTCAGTGGGGAAATTTTTCTGCTCTAAATGAAATGTTACAAAATACATTTCCCCCCACAAAGCCCCGGACTTGGAGCTGTTTTATTTATCTGACTGTTCTGAGGACTGTAAAACATGCTGTTTCACATTGTAACATAAGCCTTTTTTTTTTTTTTTTTTTTTTTTAAGTGTGCCCTGAGTATTTGCAATTGTTATCAGGCCCAGATGTACCCGAGTGTCAGCGTGAAGCTCGGGCAAGCTGGCTCAGATATACGGAATGTAATTAGCTCAAAGGCCTCTACTCTAAGTTTCCAGTAGAAGGAGTGCCTGAGAATAACCATTTGCTCCTCTCCCCCTCCTGCCCCCGCAACCCCACCCCCCCAAAATGGTGGCAAAAGGTTAGAATCTATTGTTCATGATGCTGAAGTTCTAAAAAACAGCCAATTCATGTTTTTGATGGAGTTTTTTTTAAGTGGCAAAAGTTAGCTGGGGGAAAAAGACAAGCTTATAAAAGCTAGGACCGGAAGTGGATGGGTTGAGAGGGTCTCCAAGGGGAAATGGTGGTCCTCAAGAGTTTTAAGACTGTGTGCTCAAAATCTCAACTCACATTATTTCGCTTTCTTCTCCATTCAGATTTCCCTTCTAGACCTTCAACTTGTAAAGAATTATCCAAGAAGGAACATTTATATTTTATAGGCAACACTTCCCAACCTGTGTTCCATCCCGCGGCTTGTTCTAGAGAAAAGTTCTTACTTAGGTAGCGTGAAGAAAGCAAATCAGGTATGATGCAACCAAAGATGGGTGGAAGGGAAGCTGAGCGGAATTCTTAAGAATGCTGATCTCTGTATTCGTTTCGGGGGTGGGGGAAGAAAAGGGCAAAACCAAACCAAAATAGGTGGGTCATTTACCCAATGCACTGCACATTGGTGAAGGCAGCGTAATTCCTTCCTGATCCTTGGAGGAAATCAGTTTATGCCCTGAAGCATGAAATTTGATTGTAATTATTTTAGCTTGCTCGGCTACATATGTTATTGATGATCTTTCCTAAAAATCACCAGCCTTTTAGAAATCCTGCCACAGTACTTGACTCTATGACCTGTAAGGTACACATAATAGAAAATAAACCATGCAGGGTTTCTCTATTGATTGCTCCAGAGAAACTCTCTCTTCCTAAAGAGCAAAGCCACAGTGTTATAATAATAGTTGTATATGAAACAAGACTATACTTACAGATGCCTGTATATAAAAGGTGCCAGGTCCGTATGAGTTAACCAACTGCTTAGAAATCTCACGTATCTGAGAAAATTCAAAGTTCAAGTAGAAACTTTGCCCTTGGCTTATAAAAAGCTGCATTACATTTTGGGTTTTTTGTCTGTTTGTTTTGTTTTGCTTTTACAATTACAGTGAATTGACAAGTTGAGAGAATCATCCAGATGACAGAGGTCTCTGAGTGCGTTGCTGAAAACACACACTGAGGTGAAGAACCCATGGAGTCACACGTATTTATCCGAGTTTTAGAATAATTCTCCAATTCCTCACTTTGCCTTCCTGCTCAATAAGTGAGTGAAGGTGCTAGTTTTGTAAAGAAATAATAAATCAATCAGATAAGCCAGGTAATATCAGATTACAACTTCCTGCATCCCAAACTAGAGGCTTGTGGTATGTAGGGGTTTGGTGGCAGATCTACTCTCCTTCCCCAGCTGATTCTCTTATCTTAGGAAAATCAAAGACTTTTCCTAGAAAGCAGAGAAAGTTTATCTTCATAATAGCGGAAATATAGACCAGTATCTATATTTTCTGTTAGTTTGCTCTTTGGAGAAGGCTGCCTTCCAGCCTGAGCACAAAAACCTATGAAATAGGATTAAAACTTTTAAAATCTTTATTTATTTTTGAGAAAGAGCGAGAGAGAGAGACTGTGCATTCGCGCGCGCATGCGCGCGCGCGCACACACACACACACACACACACACACACGGGGGAGGGGCAGAGAGAGAGGGAGACACAGAATCCAAAGCAGGCTCCAGTCTTTGAGCTGTTAGCACAGAGCCCAACAAGGGGCTCGAACTCACGAACCGCAAGATCATGACCTAGGCCAAAGTCAGACATTTAACCAACTGAGCCACCCAGGCACCCCTGAAATAGAATTAAATCTTGACTACATCTTAAATCACCATCCAAATGTCTTGCTAGACAAAATTTTACTCAGAATTGTGAATGGCTTCAAGTACCTGTCTTTTTTCCTTTATGCTCTGCTTCCAAATCTTTTTAAAAATTTACTTCTTTATTTTGAGGGAGAGAGAGAGAAAAAGAGAGGAGGGGCAGAGAGAGAGGGAGAGAGAATCCCAAGCAGGTTCCACACTGTCAGCACAGAGCCTGACAAGGGGCTCAAACTCACAATCCGTGAGATCATGACCTGAGCCGAAACCAATAGTCGGGAGCTCAACCAACTAAGCTACCCAGACTCCCCCTCATACTTAATGCCAAAGTACATATGCAGTATGTGCCTGACCGTAACCATGTGATCAGACAATACCAGCTAGCCCTGTGAAGCTTCCCTCTTACCAAGTAAGAGCAATATTACAGAAACTAGACATGCAATTAATTCTGGGTTATCACAGCAAAAAGTATGAAGAGGGAACAGTGAAGAGAGTGAATGCACAGAGAAAACAGGACCTCAGGAGGAGGCTAGGAAGGATGGGGGGGGGGGGAGGTCTTCTGAGGAGGGACATCTGAAATGAGATCTGAAGCTCCAATAGGAACTGAGCAGTCAGGTGGGAGGCGAAACACATGTCACACAGAAGAAACATCTCTCTTTCGCACAGTGCAGTGAATGCACTTGACTTTGCTTGGCCGTCTGAACTCTTCACTTAGAGGGAAAGTCAATCTCAGTACATTCAGGACAAGGTGTGTACATGAAACCCATTCTGTGTGTAGCCAGAGGGGCTGTTCTAATCTCACTCAGGACATCCCTGTGAATCTCTTTGACTCCACTGTGATTTTTCTTCAGACTTTGATTCCATGGCCCCTGATTTGGCTCTGCCGCGGCATCAGAAAGCCTCCTGTGGAAAGGCTGTGGTCCTCAGAGGTAAAACTCAAACCAAACCTAATTTCAGGGGCAAAGAGGTTATGATGCAAAGAGATAGAAGACTTTACAAGATATCAGAATATTCAACAAGAAGATGAAAGGGAAATGGCAGATAATGAAGGAAAAAGGAAATCTCTTCCTTTCTAAAGAAGATTCCTATATTGTTAATAAAATAAACTGGCACCCAAATGCTTCAAGGAGCGACAGCAAGTAAGCAACGGAGAGGAAATCACATCTTTCTATGTGAATATGCTCAACTTTCTACCCTCCCCACACCGTCCCCACCTGGTTAGATCTTGCAGGCTCTTACACCTCCTCTTATGAGATAATTTTCCCCTAAAGCCTTAGTTCTGCAAAGTCAACATGGCTTATGAAAATCAAGTTGTATTCTGTATATTTAATACATCATCTCTGAGGATAATCATTCTGGAATCTGAACTTGTTTCTGTTATCTAGCTCCGCTTGACAATGATTTATGAACCAGAAAACAAGACAGCTTCATTTTCATAAAGCAAACGGAACCTTCTGGACCAGGAGGAGCTGTGAAACTCGTTTTGACTGGTAAACTGAAACAAACATGACATAAAAGTCAATACAATCGCACCGCTGGGTTCTCACTGTAGAGAGTAACTTTTTCCCCTAATCCAGCCCAATGACAGTTGAAATTGTGCATGATCCAATAGCCATTTTTATCTTACTAATTACCAGCCTGGTGTGATCAAGAAGGGCGCTGAGAAATGGAAATAAGCACATGACAATCATCTCCCAGAAATGTCAGGCTCACTCAGGAAAAGAGAGCTGAAAAAAAAATATTTGAAAGGAAATATTTTACAGTTTCTATTAAAAACCCTTTGATGTCTTTCTCTTAAGGAGATGACAATATTATATGCCTGATGTGGACATAATTTACCAATAGTAAATGTTACTCATGATGAGAATTTGCAAAATAATTTAATGATGTACACGAACTACACCAAACATTGTGAATGTTGTCTTTTGCATGTATACATACATAACAGATGCATAACGATAGTAATAAACTCTTTACTTATTCACATGAGAGGGAGGGAGTTTTATCATAGTAGAGAGAAGAAAACACCATAGTTTGTACCTGAGTGGAATCACTTATTTTGGGCAAGTCTTTTTTCTTTCATTAGAGAGAGACCCAGAGAGCAAGCAGGGGACAGGGGGAGAGGGAGAGGGAGAGAGAATCTGAAGCAGGCTCCACACTCAGCATGGAGGCCAATGTGGAGCTCGATCCCAGGACCCTGAGATCATGACCTGAGCAGAAATCAAGAGTCCTCAACCAACTGAGCCACCCCGGCGCCCCAATGTCAGAGGTATTTTTAAAAGTGAAAACAAGATAAAGGAACAGAAGTGTATCTTTGGAGTCCTCTCCATTTCTTTCTATTTATCTATTGTTACTTTTTAAATCTATTGTTATTTTCTTTTTGGATTTCGAAATGTATATTCAAAAGATGAATAAATTACGTATGTGCATTTTAAATTAGTGGGGATAAAAAAACGGGGCACCCGGGGGGGCTCAGTCCGGTAAGCATCTGACTTTGGCTCAGGTCATGATCTTGTGGTCCTTGAGTTGGAGCCCCCAGTTGGGCTCTGTGCTGACAGCTCAGAGCTTGGAGCCTGCTTCAGATTCTGTGTCTCCCTCTCTCGCTGCCCCTTCTCTGCTCATGCTCTGTCGCTCTCTCTCTCAAACATAAATAAAGATTTAAATTTTTTTAAAAGCCCTTATACCTACCTTCTAAGATTAAGAAACAGTGTCACCAGTATATTAAGGAATCTCTTGACCCTTCCCATCACATTTCCATTCCTCTACCCATCCACTCATCATACCACTCTCTAGAATGTTGTGTGAACAATTCCCTCCTTTTTTCAGATATTTTTTTTCATATGGAACTCTAATTGGTATGGGCTTTAGATTTACTTTCTAAAAATTTTAATGGAAATGGGAGTCATATGTGTGTCTCTTTTGCTGTTTTCTTATTTTTGTTCAACATTAGGTTTTTGTGATGATGGTCAATCATGTAGCTAGCTGTTCCTTTATTCCAGCCTATAGTTTCCACTGTATGGATATACCAGATAGATTAGATAGATAGATAGATAGATAGATAGATAGATAGATGATACATAGATAGATATTCATTCTATTGTTGACGGACATCTGGGTTCTTTCCAATTTTAGACTATTTTAATTAGTGTTAGGCACACTTACAAGAATTTCTGCAGGTGCACTTCTAGAAGTCAAATTACTATGATGGAAGATACACACGTTACCAAGTTACCATATAATGTCAAACTGTTGTCCAAAATGATTGCATCAATTTATTCTCCATTCAACAGTGAGGAGAACTCTCATTGTCTATATCCTCACCAAATCAAAATAATGAGCCGATTCATTGAAACACAATTCAATTTGGGGACAACAGATCATCAAGGTGGCATTTTGATTTTACAATGATTGTCCCAGAGTCTTATAACTATAGTGACATTTAACTGAAATCTTCTTAGCTACTTAACTCAACCTTGGTGTTTTCTGTGGGACACTGAAACAGAGTCAGGATGCTTGTCCAGGATTTTGTCCCAAACTATCTGACCAAATGGAATGCCATACAGACTCTGGAATTTTGAAGTTGGAGGTGAGGAGATACATTATACCATGAGATGTACAAAGGACTGATCCACTTTTTCTCCCTTGAATGCCTTGTTTGGGCATAGATGGGAAGAAAGATTAGGACTACTCTTGCTCAAGAGATTGGAAAGCCCAAAGAGTTAAATTCTGATTAAGGAAGACCAGCCAGGGGATTCTAAATTTCCTTGTAGCTTTACATATTGTAATACTGTCTTGGAATGTCAGCACAGCAGTGTAGAGAAAGTTAATACAGCTGTTTAGACACACGAATGTCCATGTATCCTCAATCAACGATTTTGACTAATTACTCTGCTGTTTTACACCTAAAGACTTCATCAAAAAATATTTTCTCAAAGTATACAGCCAACTGATCTTTGAAAAAGCAGGAAAGAATATCCAATGGAACAAAGACAGCCTTTTTAACAGATGGTGTTGGGAGAATTGGACAGCAACATGCAGAAGAATGAAACTAGATCATTTTCTCACACCATGCACAAAAATCAACTCAAAATGGATAAAGGACCTGAACGTGAGACAGGAAACTATCAAAACCCTAGAGGAGAAAGCAGGAAACAGCCTCCTTGACCTCCACCGCAGCAACTTCTTACTTGACACATCCCCAAAAGCAAGGGAATC
>NW_024080939.1:1739752-1794752 GCF_003009895.1 Hyaena hyaena
GGGGATGGGCATAGAGGAGGACACTTATGGGGATGAGCACTGAGTGTTATGTGGAAACTAATTTGACAATAAACTTATTTGTAAAAAAAAAAAATATTTTTTCAATGGGATCAAATGTGGTAATCTTGGCAAATTTACAGACTTAGAGAAGTCTAATTCTTAATGATTTCTTGCAATAAATAGACTAAATGATTTTATGACCAGGCATTGTGACTGATGAGCAACAGTTACATATCGACAGATATTAAAAATGTATTTATGGTAACTAGATTGTGTGAACGGTAGCATTTTCAGAAGATGGTTTCTCTGTACATCAAATTAATGGTTTTCCTTCAGACTAAGAGACATAAAGTACTTGGAAAAAGGTTAGGTTAAGTCCTCATGTGGTGACCAGACCCCACTGAAAACTACACGATTTAATCATTTCCTTTCTAAGAAAAATCAGCCGTAGTTACTATATAATTAATCCATCAGCAGCAGTTATTATATTGACTATAAAATAGACAAAAATATGGGTTTGACCCTGCCCTATCTTCTTGTTCAGGTGGGAAGAGAGGTGGTCTAAAGTATGAACCATCATCTTCTCACCTAAATTAGGCAAGTGAAAAGGGGGGACAGAATTTAGGAGGGCATTTTTAAACAGACTGAAACAAAGCTATTAAACTGACAAAATGTAACCTGACAGTTACACTTTGTGAACTACATCTTGGAATATTTGTACAACCAAGCAACAGAAAGACCATATGTAAGAATGGAGATAAAGGTCTAAATTCTTCTTGGGTTGCCGATTTTCAAAATAACATTTTTTGAATGGTCAAGTATTTTAGACACATTCGAACAATTTGCCAATAGGCAGTTGGGAGATTGTCCAGTGGTGCCTCTTTGTCATTATACAACACAACTGCCTTGAGATCATCTGCAAATTGTCTGCTGTAAATGCGGAAGCATATATGCAAGTTAACAAAGAAAAGCATGGATTGGATTAATCTCAGGTTGACAAGCCACACTTTTCTCCTCTGATGTGGGTTTGTTTCTTGCAAGTACCCTGTTTTGATGGCCATGGGCAAACAGGAGCAGAAATCTCAATGTAAGATAGAGGAAATTATAGATGCATTTATTTACTCTTCCAACTGATGCTTATTGATTCCCTGTGTTGTAGGCCTTGAACGAGGTGCAATGATTTTCACTCAGAAGAAGGTACTCATAGATAAACCCTTTGATTTCACACTTAAGATAGTGGTGATGGAATTAGCACATACATCCAGTAACTAGTTAAATACACATCCAGGACAATATTTAGTAAATAACTACTGATACTCCCTACACATGGTTGATGTTTTGTTCTGAGTTCTAGTACTAAAGTGAACGATATATTTGACTTCAACTTGCTTTTAAGTCACTGAACAATTAGCCTGGATTTTACTAGAGACCGTAAAATTCCCTTGATTTAGTATGTGCATAAACTCACGCATGCACGCACACGTGTGTGTGTGTGTGTGTGTGTCCCCATCCTTATTTTTAGTATGGATTTCATGCTATCGCTGACAATAATTAAAATATTTTGATTGGGGCACCTGGGTGGCTCAGTCAGTTAAGCGGCCGACTTCAGCTCAGGTCATGATCTTGTGGTTTGTGAGTTCCAGCCCTTTGTCGGGCTCTATGCTGACAGCTCAGATCCTGGAGCCTGCTTCTGATTCTGTGTCTCCCTCTCTCTCTCTGCTCCTCCCTTGATCACGCTCTGTCTCTCTGTCTCTCAAAAATAAATAAACATTAAAAAAATTTTTAATAAAAAATGTTTTGCTCAAGGTCATGTATGAAACTACTTATGTTAAGAATAAACTCAGCCCGTATGAAGATATATGTCCTATTTAATCATGAGCTCTAAACCAAGCTTATAATTTTATTACATTCACAAAACAATACATGTTTATTTTTGAAATTTAAAACACTTATAAAACTTTCGCACTGTTGGGTCTCTGGGCTTATATCAACATCACAGATATGTACACCAACATGCTCATCACTGAAATGAAGAACAACCTTACAGGATTTCTGTATTTTGAAATAAACGTTTGCCCTTTGGGAATGCAACATGAACCACAAACTATACTGTAGTTTATGCTACTTACAAAAATGGAGACATGTATGTGCGGAAAGTTCAAAGGCATCAGACGTAGGCCTTGCCTACCTGGAACATGCTTCCAGAATTTCAGTTCTGGCCCGTGTTCCTCCTTCCTGCCCGTGGACTCCACAGACTATAGGCCAGGAAGGGAAACTCCTGGCACATAGCATAACTGAAGGAAGCGGGAGGCAAGATTACCCCAGAAAGCCATTCATTACGTGTTTTCAATATCCTCTAAAAGGGTTGCCCACCCCTAAGTACATATTTATACATATTTACTTGATAATCAATAAAGGAAAATGGCTGCATTATTTTGATTAAAATATCAACTCTACGTGTGACTATAAAATCACATTTAAGAAGCCAGAAAAGGGGAGATGGGAGTTCATGCTACCCTCCAGCCTATGATATATGATATTTTCAGGCTGTGAGGAGAGCAGACACATTAAGAAAATAGTGCTAATGATATTAAAGTACTTTACAAGGCTTGTTACTAAGAGCTGACAAACCTGTCAACTGTATAATGTAGGAGGCTATCGTAACGTTCTCAGAAAACCATACCTCTACCCCATTTCACTGCAATCTCCTAATAATGGAGCTGCTATAAATTCTAGCCAGCAATGGGACAGAGCCATGGCTTCTCACCCCAATGTGAGGACATGATAAATATAAAAGAAAATGGCTGTCAGTTTTGGCGCCTGAACCTTATTACAAAGTCTTAATCTTACTGGCCTCAGCACCTTTTATCACCGCCTTGTTATGAGCTGATGGCTTTTTTATTTGCTGGGAGATGGAGGATGTGTCATTTGATGTCCTTTTATGTAGCCACTGCTCTGTCCTCTCATGAAAAAAAAAAAACATTTTATATGTTTATTACAGTAACCGATTAAATGCAAGACTCATGCTGTTGGCTCAGGTACCGGGTGCGCTTAGGACAGAACAGAGTCTGGGTTTAAATACATCATTATAAGTATTTATGTGAATGGGACTCAAATAGGAAATTAATTTTTCTCGGCACTGGAGATAGGGCATTTGCAATATTCATGATTGTTTATTCTCGCTATTATTGTTACCGGGATTGGTCATTCTTGGTTCCAAGGTCAGCCGGAAATCCTAGCTCTTGCTTTTCTTCTTTCTTTAAACGTCTGGCTCTGAGGAAGGAGGCCTTGTAAACACAGTCGAGCTCAAACTCGGCTCAGGTTCAATCAGCTTGATCCTTAAGATGAGATAAATTGCAATTATCTAAATATTAGTCTAAAAATCTCACAGCTCACTTCCCATCTTCTTCATTTATGGCAAATGAAGAGTCTGAACTTCACTTGAAACGCTGACCCTGACAGAACCTTTACCCACCGGAACTGCAGCAAAGTGCTGGCATCAGGTACTTAACAGAACCTGACATTGATGGGCTAGTTTCAAGCTGTGGCCGGAGACTCCATCGCTGGATCTTATCTTCAATGTGTTCCCATAAAAACGCGACGGCCCTGAGTGTCTATATGCACAGAGAGCTTTATCCTGACCGTTGTGCTCTGCCGGCTGAAAATCAGGCTCCCGGGTTGGGAAATTACCAATTTCGTGCAGGGGTGGGACTTATGTGGTTGTCTGTCTGCCTCCGAGCGGGTACCCATATGTTTCTCTTCACCCAAGGCTTCTGCATTCCAAAGTCAAAGGTCAAGGGTCCCTGGAGATTTATTTCTCTCTATCTCATAGGAAATTGCCAAGTTGGTAGTTGCAGTTACTGAGTCCATGTATCTCCCATCTCAGAGGCAGTGCGTATGTGAAGCTAGCAAAACTGATTTAAAAATAACAACCCAGTGATATGACTGAGACCCTCTGTCACCTACATTCTACCAAATAACTGATTTGACTAAGTTTTTAACATAATGAATTATTCATTTTACTAAAGAGGCAGAATGAGAATTAGTTGGTAAATTAAGCATTCTGGAGGCAAAATTCACAATCTCGCCTTATTTATTGTATCATGAGAAATTGCCTGAGATACACAGGAATCCATTTTGTTCTGGATCTAGTACTGGGCCGTGGGAAGAGATGGAAAATACTTTCAGGCGTTCTTTTCTTTGAAAAGGAAAGCAGTTGCGTACTTTTCTTTCCTGGATGCACTTGCCATGTGAGAGTGAAAAATCTCCTTGAGTTGTTGTTGTTGTTGTTGTTGTTACCTTGACTTTTCACTCATAATTCTCTGCTGAAGGTGTATTTATGCTTGGAAGGCCGCCTTGGTGTAAGCGGCCATCAAAATGGCCCCTCCTGTGATTGTTCCTGATATAAGACGCTCGTGACTTGCCACTATGGCAGAAAAGACCTGATGAAAATCCTAATACATTGGAAAAGACAAACTGCATGCCGATAACTTTAATGAATAAAGAAACAGCCTCCCCGTATAAAGGCTGGCAGTACCCTTTACAATCCTCCCCTTCTTCCTCCTCTTCCTCTTCTCCCCAAGTACAAAAAGTACTCACAGTGAAATCCACACACGCATTGCAATGAGAAAAAGCAGCCTGTTGCCAGTAACCCAGAGATTCTTGGCCCCTTGGAAGAGGTGAACAGGTTAACTGGTCTATAACTTACAGTATCTCCTCTCACTGACTTTCACTGTGCATTCCTCAGCCTGCTTGGAAGAGACAATGAGGAGTCCACTCCCCAGGCTAATAATGAGAGCATTCCCTTGTGTCTGAATCACACATCGCATTTTACAAAACTTTTGCAAGTGTACTTCTTTCAGGTCATGCTCACAATCACGCTCTAGTAGAAGATGGGGAAACCTAAATATGCTCATTCATCAGACAAGGGGATCAATGCCGGGTTTGTCAGATAAAACACAGGATGCCCAGTTAAATTTCAAGTTCAAATAAACAGCGACTACCTTTTTAGTAACTTACATCCCAACTATTTCATGGGACATATTTCATCATAAAAAAATTATTTAGAGGGCTCCTGGGTGGCTCAGTTGGTTAAGCGTCCGACTTCGGCCCAGGTCATGATCACGGTTCGTGGGTTCAAGCCCTGCGTCAGGCTCTGTGCTGACAGCTAGCTCAGAGCCTGGAGCCTGCTTCAGATTCTGGATCTCCCTCCCTCTCTGACCCTCCCCTCCTCACGCTGTCTCTTTCTCTCTCAGAAATAAATAAAACATTTAAAATTTTTAAATTATTTGGTTTGTATCTAAAATTTGAATTTAATTCAACATCCTGAATTTTTATGTGCTACGTAAATAAACCCTAATGGAAGCTCAAAGAAGAACTGTCCAGCTCATGAAAGCAATAAACGGCAGAGTTGCTAGACACTATAAAAATTGCCAACTGTAAGGTTTACATATATTATCTCATTTAATCCTGACAGTCTGAGATTATTCTCTCTATTTTCCAGATGAGAATACTGAGGTGCCCAAGGAGTAAATAACTTGCTCAGAGTCACAAAGCTGGCAGGGTAGGGGTACATTTCCAGATTCATGCTTTCTAAGCCCTCTGGTGCCTTCACCCTTCTACCATGTTTGGGAGGTGGCATACCAGCTCCCCCTTGCTGAGTTCCATTCGGTTGCATGTCTCATGCAACTGCTTTGTGGCTTTCAGGCCAGACACTGAGACCCCATAACAACGCTGGAAGATTGTCATCCACAGACGTCTGCTGTGCACTGGGAGTCAGTTCCCCTCCGCAGAACTGTTTATATGACTTTCTGGACTAAGGGCATCTTCAACAAACTGCTTTTGCTCTGTGCTGGGAAAACCGACATCACCAAGTGAAGTCTGACTTGCACCCAATGAGATCTAAGGCACAGATCAGGGGCTCCTTAAAGTAGGCAGTTAGCTCAGAGTCCTGCGGAGAAAGAGCTGTAGCAGCAGGCTTATTCTGCAATCGAGTCGAAGGAGCCCCAAAGGTCTTCAGTAAAACATTTTCATGAGTGAAAAGCCAAACAAAGCCAAAAGAACCCCCCAAATTTACAGGTATCATTGCTGTGTCAACAATCAAATCGCTGTTAGATAGATATTACCCCCCCACACACGGAGAACAAGGTGAGAGAAAAAAAACTTGAGAAGGAAAGAAACTGTGTTGGAACTTTTACATCTGTTCAACATCTGCACACAAAGGTGGACCTTAGAGCTGTTATGTTTTCCGTCTAAGCTTTGAATTCTCTTCCTTGTAAATTGCCAACAATACACAGTCTAGGATCTCTGGATGCACGGACAATGCGGATCCATGAATCATACTGTTATTTACCTATCCTTGTGCTTATTTATCTGTTAGTAAGTCATTGAGTATTTATTTGATGCCTCAATTCTGAGCCACACTTCTGTAAGCTCTGGGAAACTTCTGGACACTCAGCAAATCATCAATGCATTTTCTTTCTCTGCTTCCCAAATAGCTCCTTTAAAAAAAAACAAAAAACAAACAAACAAAAAAACACTGCCTGGGGCACCTGGATGGCTCAGCCAATTAAGCATCCAACTCTTGGTTTTGGCTCAGGTCATGAACCGTGGTTTCATGGGTTCGAGCCCCATATCAGGCTCTGTGTTGGCAGTGTGGCACCTGCTTGGAATTCTCTGTCTCCCTCTCTCTCTGCCTCTCCCCCGCTCTCACTGTCTCTGTCTCTCTCAAAATAAATTACTAAAAACTTAAAAAGTAAATAAATAAAAACGGAACAGGAAGTCAAGATGCAAATGAGCATAACCCTCAAACACTCCAGGCTAGGAAAGTGTAAGATGCTCTAATTATTCTGTTGTGACTGCTCTGTCATCACATGACTAGCACTGTGGTCGTGCATGAACAGAGTGAGAAAGCAGCCACACCAGTGCTAAGTGGTATGTGTTATGGCTATTTCCTACCTGAAGAAGGATCCCTATCTTTCCCAATCCTGTGTGCAGGAGAAGTGAATGTGGTTTCTTCTTTGACTTTAAAATGAAAATCCAGGTGTGCCTCGGTGGCTCAATCAGTTAAGCGTATGACTTTGGTTCAGGTCATGTTCTCATGGTTCTATGGGTTCAAGCACCACGTCAGGCTCTGTGTTGAGAGCTTGGAGCCTGGAACCTGCTTCGGATTCTGTGTCTCCCTCTCTCTCTCTGCCCCTCCCCTGCTTGCTTTCTGTCTCTGTCTCTCTCAAAAATAAATAAAACATTAAAAAAATTTTTAATGAAAATCCACCGTACATATGCAGAGTTGGTGAAACATTAAAAAAATTCCACTGGTCTCATGCTAGTCCCAACCCCACCCCTCTCAAGGTTATAATGCAGCCCTGAGGCTGGACTCTGGAGGTTGGAGGAAATGGCATTAGAGGCAAGGGGGGAAATGATGGGTGAGAGGTCGGAAACAGAGGACATCAGACATGGATTTTTTAATCTTCTTTCTTCTATGTTTCAGCCAAGAGATGGAGTTTCCTTGATAAAATGAGGGCATATCATGGACAGAGTTCCTCTTGTCCAACTCAGTGGGTGGGACCTGGTAAGGGGTCAATTCAGAGCCTGCAGAGAAAGAAGGCATAGTTGACTTTTCCCAAGCTACCCTCAGTTACGAGTGGAATGGACCCAGTTCAGAGAGCTTTTGTAGGGTGTCCCTGAGTGAGGGACAGTCAGCCTGTCAAGGGGCACACTGGGACCAGGAGGTGACATGAGTCCAAAGAAGAGGCCATCATGTGCACAGCAAGGGCCAGGTGAATGGTGTGGCAGTGACAGAGGAGCCAGTCTCATTGTGGGAGATGCCACGAGGCTGAATGGGCAGCACCAGTGGGCCCCGGCCAGGCTGAATGAGGCAGACCATGAGTTCGCACAGACACAGGGCACAACCGAAGGGTGACCAAGTGGCACCGATATAGGAAGCCACCCAGAGCGCCAATGTCACTTTTGGTGGGAGAGCCCAGGGATTCCTTGATGACCCAGAGACCTCATCTCTCCTTAAGGCTTGAGGACAAAGTGTTCATAACACCACTTCAGAGAAAAGAAAGGAGGATGGGGTGTCTGTGAATAAATTGGACATTTTATCTAAAGAAAATACATTGTCTGAAGACACTGACCAAATTAAACCATTAAGCTGACGTTACCAGATTGTTCTCTTCCGTGAAGCAAAAAATCAAGGAAACATGAGAAAAGTCATGGGAAACCATGAGAACCATGAGAAAAATCATATATAAATTTGTATAGCTGTATCTAATACCTATATATATAGCTATATACACTTTGCACATGGGGGTGTTTTGTGAGTAACTGTGTTTACTATCACATACTATCACACATGCTTTTGTAATATGTAAATATGCATCTCAAAGATGCTCAAATTTTTATGAGGCAAGACTTGACCTACTCCACCAGCCCTGGAGAGGGGTAGGCTTGGAAGTGATCAGGAGTTTCACACATATCTGTCTCCCTCTGTAAACAATGTTGTGATCGCGGGTAGGGGGTGTTTGGCTTGAAGGGTCTCTGAGCTGGTCCTGTTATTGCTGAGGCTGTACTCATCAGGAACCTCTCTTATATAGACATTTAGCCCGTGTTCCTCCTGTCTTTTCAAGTGACAAATTGTAAGGGACAGAGTATCCCAGTTCAAACTAGGGTATAGCAAAGAAGACCATGTTGTCCTGCAGAGCCCACACATGGGGAAGGAGATTTGAGGAAGATTTTTCCATCCTTCCATCTCTGCTCATTCTTGCAAACCAGCTCTCTTCTACAGTCTCCTGGCAGTTCTAGATGCAAACCTCCTTGGCCTTGTACTCTACCCACTAGCTAGGTCTTAAAAATCCATGGGGAAAGAGAGGCTTTCCTGGCCTACTTTATTTGCATAATCACCCTTGTATTAGCTTCTCATTGCTACTATAACAAATCGCCACCAACTTAATGGCTTCAACAATGTAAAATTACTATCTTATAGTTCAGGAGGTCGGGAGTCTGAAATGGGTCTTGTTGGGTAAATCAAGTTGAAGGTGTTAGCAGAATTGAATCCTTTTCTGCAGGCTCCAATGGGAAATCCATTTTTGGTCTTTTTTAGCTTCTAGAGATCACAGATTTTCCTCTATCCAAACTTATTTCCCAAGCCAGCAATGGTTGGTTGAGCTCCCATATCTCATCACTCTAGCCTCTCTGCTTCTCTCTTCCACATTTAAGTACCTTGGTGATTATGTTGGGACATCCCAGATTTTACAGGGTATTTTCTCTATTTTAAGGCCAGCTGAATAGCAATTTCAATTTTACCTGGCACCTAAATTGCCCTTTGCTATGTAACATGCAACAGGTTCTGATTACCAAGATGTGATCATATTTGGGAGGCCATAGTTGTGCTACCATAACCCTCCTGAACTAATGGTTTTGACAGGAGAAGTGAGGTTCTCTGAGTGGCTCAGCTTGGATCAGAGGTTATACACTCTGGGCCAGGGGAGCAATTTATCTGACCAGAAACACCTTCTGGAACCACATACTTGGGGTAGGAAAACAAAGAAGAAGGTGTTTCTTTTTGAAGACGATGGGAGGGAACAGTGGCTATACGCACAACACCTGTCTTATACTTCTGATATTTGAACTTCAAACAGTTGCAAACCACAGCAAGGAACTGATATCTCCACAGGCAGTGAAGGGACACAGGAACTGAATATCCCTAAAGGGTCACAAGAAATCAGATTACAAGCTAAAAAGGATTGTTTTAAAAATACCTTGGAGACTGTGATTGGTAAGCTCTCTGAATATGTTATCTAAAGTCTATACTATATTACCTCGTTATAAGTGTGTCCCCAAAATAGCAACTATCAAATCATCGGTCTTAATATGGGGGAGAGATTTGTGGATGGAGGCAGAGAAGGGACTGCCCTTCAGCATGCATGAGTCAGAAGTGGAATGATTGGGACTTGTTGCAAACCACACGTCATCCAAATTCTGAATATGCCCTCCGAGGAGATGATGTTCTTCTTTGTGAGACTTGTGGCCCCATGGGCTGAAGGTACTGTGTGACCACAGGATATTCCCCAGTGGTACCCTCTAGAACAGAAGACTGAGCAAGACTTACATGGGATTTGGCTTGAAGAGGATCCCTTGAGGAAAGAGATAGTTAAGCAGTTGTGCTACAAGTAGAAGTAGTCTGTATTTCATAGAGAAAACTATTTCCGAGCATAGTGTTCACCAGAGGAAGAACGTTCTAGGTGAAGCACTAGGCACAAATTAAGTATGAATTTCCTGGATGACATTTTTTAAAGTATGGGGCACAATTAGAGATGAAGCTGACATTGAGAATGGCAGCATTCCTGATTGCATGTGGAAATCTAGGATTTATCCCACCCCCCTGACCTCTTGTACTTAATCTTTCTGTACAGGTTTTCCAAATGCTTTCTCATAAATTAATTCATTTGTTTCTCATAACAATCCTCTGAGGTAAGCAGGGCAATTGTTATTGTCCTTCAGTTAAGAGATCAGTCATTTCATAGTACCTTGTGCATATCATTAGCGAGTCTTTCTCTATTTCACACTAACCATTCTTCCTTCTTCCTCTTTCCTTCTTTCCTTCCTTTCCTTCACCCCCTTCTTGCTGGATTTCTTGTTTTCTTTCATTCTTTCTTCTCAAAATCTGCATCCTTACCAATTTATAAGCAATTAGTATCTCCAGTGCCTCCCATATTTCTTGAAAAACAGTTTCAATACCTTTAGTGGGAACTCAATTCATCTTCATTGCATGTATGTTTCACAATCACTCATGCATGATTGAGGAAATGAGTAAATATGGAAGAACAGGACCTTTCCAATACATGATCTAAGCATGTTGTTCAAGAAGTAGAAATAACAGCCTTAAACTAAAGCCAAAGAAAGTAGAAAGAATAAATCAATAATGATAAAAGTACATATTAAATTACATTAAGAAATGAAATCAATGAGAGAATATACCCAAACTCTAGTCTCAGCAGACACCAAAAAAAAAAAAAAAAAAAAAAAAGACAAACTTCTGGAAAGTCTAACCTAGAATTTAAAAATACATAATTAAGTTAAAAGAAAAAACAAACAGCATTAAAAATAAGAAATGAAAAATTCTATAGGAATGGGAGATTCTTAAAAAGACTCCTATGAGAATACTTTGTACTTTGTATTCCTTTATGGAAATCAAAGAAAAACTATTTTCTAGAAAAATATAGAGTATCAAGTTTTTATTGAGAAAAAAATAACCTGAATACACCAATAATCATAGAATAAACTATGTTAGAGCTCTGTTCCTGAAACTGACTCTAAAGTTTGAAGATAAGTTTTATAGAAACTTTATATAAGCACGCAGACACTCATTTATCCATAAAGAAAATCATAGACCAAAGTACATATTACCCAACAGATGCAAATACTAGCAATCCAACATGGGTTAAATGAATCATGATCACAGAGGGTAATCTCAGGAAGGCTAAGATAGTGCAACATCAAGAAATGCATTAATTTGTCACTATACTAAACAAAAATGAAAATCAAATGAATATTTCTGTAATAGTAATAATAACACAAATAGTAACTTCTTGAGTGCTATGTACTAGGCACTAGTGTAAGATTTTTAACATTCATAAACTTATTTAATTTTTAAAATAGTAGATCCTATGATTCCTCCCTTTTTTCAGATTAAAAAAAAGTTGAGGCACAGGGAAGTTAAGTGACACAGAATATGCAGAATTTGGATTCTCCAACTTGCCCTCTGAACCAATGCATTATGATGCCTTTATATAAAGAGCATTAATCGTTTACTTTTTAAATATTTATTTCTTTATTTCAAGACAGAGAACATGAGCAGAGAGGGGCAGAAGAGAGAGGTAGAGATACAGGATCCCTAAGCAGGCTGTGCACAGTCAGCATAGAACCTGACGCCAGGATTGAACCAACGAATGGTAAGACTATGACCTGAGCTGAAATCAAGAGCCTGATGTTCAATGGACCAAGCCACCCAGTCGCCCCAAGAGTATTAATGATTTAAATGATAAGCAAGTAAATAACAACAAGAAGATATAAGATAGAAAAAAAAAATGCTCCCATCTGAAATATGGAATTTACCAGAAATGTACAGTCCAGATCATACTTAATTCTAGAATGTTAGAATCATTCCTGTCAAAACTCACATACAAAAGACAGAGGGAAACTGACTATTGTTGCTATTTAGTACTGAAGTAGAGATTCTGGTTAATGTATTAAAATTATAAAGACAAAGGAAAAAATGTTAAAATGAAAAAGGGGAGAGGGTCATCACTTACAGACACTGAGAGTAAATTTTAAGAAAACAATGGACAAACTGCCAGTGAGAATCAGAGTTCATAGGATGCTGAGGAGATACAAGATCAATATTGTAAAAGCAATATGCTTTCATAAGACAAGAATCTTCAACTAGAGAATATAATCGAAATAAAACATGCCTTTCATAACAGTAGCAAAAAACGTAATTTACCTAGAATTAACAGTAATCAGAAATAAATGTCTGTGTGAACAAAATAATGAAATGAAAATTAACCACAGAATATAAAAGAATACCTAAGTAAATGGTGAGTAGAGATATATGTTAGAAAAACTCAATATTATAAATATATAAATTTTCCTAAATATATCTGTAAGTTAAAGATGATTCAAATAAAGATTGCAGCCTGATATTTAGTGGCGTTCACAAGCTGACTCATATGTAAAGATGGTCAAGAAAATTTGGAAAATGAGGGCACTAATGGAAACTTTACTAGACTGTAAAACAAACTGCGAACTTACAATACTTAAAACTTGGCGGTATCCACAAAATGACAGAAAAAAAATTATCAATGGAAAAGAAAATATAGAAATAGACCTCTACGTATCTAATAATCTCTAATTATAAAATTGACAGTTTATTTTATTTTAATCTTTTTAATATTTATTTTTGAGAGAGAGAGAGAAAGACAGAGGAGTGTACGAGCTAGGGAGGGGCAGAGAGAGAGGGAAACACAGAATCCGAACAAGCTCCAGGCTCTGAGCTGTCAGCACAGAGCCCGATGCAGGGCTCAAACTCACGAACTGCGAGATCATGACCTGAGCCAAAGTCAGACCCCTAACCAACTGAGCCACCCAAGTGCCCCTAAAATTGACATTTTAAATTAGTGGGAAAGGAAAAGCATGTAAGAAATTTTGAATCAGATGATCAATTAGCCTTTAGGACAAGAGTTAAAGGAAAACCTCTAAAGAAAACAAAAACATTTTAGGTGACCCAAGGAGGTCCATGAATTTGACCATTAAAAAAAAGTAGAATAAAATTTCTGGACAATGTTTTTATAATCTTGACGTGTACATGGCCAGAAACCTTAGGAGACTAGCATATTGATGACATAGAGTTAACACATTCTTTTGGATAAAAAAGATGCTATAAATTAAGAAAAAGTGACAGTTGACTCAGAACTGAATGTATTTAATCCATTATTAGCATCCAGAATATACAAAGAGCTACCACAAATCATTAAGAAAATAATGTAACTCTTTGCTAACATTCATTACATTGAACTGAAAGCAGGTTTTTCTTCATTTTTAAGTTACAAAATACTTGAGTGTACTGTATTTTTAAAAGATTAAAACAATCAGAAGAACACATATGTGGGAGGCTCCTTTCACTGTCCTCAGGCTCCTTATTCTCTCTCTCTCTTTTTTAAATTTTTAATGTTTTATTTATTTTTGAGAGAGAGATAGAGACAGCATGAGCAGTGGAAGGTCAGAGAGAGAGGGAGACACAGAATCTGAAACAGGCTCCAGGCTCTGAGCTGTCAGCACAGAGCCCGATATAGGGCTCGAACCCACAAACCGTGAGATCATGACCTGAGCTGAAGTCGGATGCTTAACCGACTGAGACACCCAGGCACCCCCTTATTTGCTCTCTTTATCCTCTCATCCCCAGAAATACCAACCTTCTCCAATTTGGTGTGCATCTTTCCACGTCTTCCTCTGGTCAACTTCCATACATGTTTCTGTAGATATGCTCTTTTTTGCATATAAACATATGCAAGACGTTGCTTGTTGACTTTTTAAAAGTGTTTCCATTTGACACGTCCTGGAAGGTTTTCCATCATAGGCATTTATAAAAGCTCCCTAGAATCCTATACCAAAGCTAACTCCAGGTTTATGTAATCATTTACCTATGGTGGACATTGAGGCTACTTCCAGTGTCCCACTGTTACTAAGAAGTCTCCTTTGAAAATGCCCCATTCATAAATATTTCTGCATCCATGACGGTAGTTTTCAGAATAAATTTCTAGAAGTGAGATTGCTACGTCAAATTATATTTGGGTACAAAACTTCCTACCAACTCCTACCAACCATGCATGAACATGTATCCTTGCCAACATTTATTAATATTTTGCCAATTGTTGTCAACATAAAGGATGAAAATTGGTAATCATTTCTCTGTTTGTTTTTGGTGACTGGTATTTCATAAACATAGTGTTTTATAAATTGTTCTTTTGATCCTTCATATATTTAATGTCTTTTTTTTCTTTGGTGAATTCACTGTTCATGTTTTACCCATTCTTCTATGAAATTTCTTATTGATGTGTAAGAACCCTTTACATTCAAATATTAATGTTTTGCCTCAAATCTTTACAAATACTTTCATATGATAAAATTTTAAAGATAAGTAGAAATTTATTCAAGAATGAAGAAAGCACATTTTAGGCCTAAAGAAATGTTGACTACTTTGTTTAATCAGATACTTAGGTAACCATCCTTATTTTAATCAATTCATGTAAAGTGCTTGGTAGGTATAGACAGCCTAACCCAAATCTGAACCAAGGAGTTTCTTCAGGCAATATGAACTAAGGTTCCATGTCTTATAAGGTAGAAAAGCACGGCATATGGCTGCCCATATTATGTAATAAGAGGCTGGAACAATTTGACCTACTCAAAAATAATAAATAGGATCTGTCTGCCATGTTTTCTATAATTTCTTTAAAAAAACATTGTGTGCATGTGTATGGTTAGAGGGAGGGCAGTTTTACTGAACTGTAAGTGGAAAGAGAAGACAAGAAGAGGTCCAGCATTTAAAGTTGCCCAAACGTTTCCACTGTCTTAACTTTCAAAGGCTATATTTCAAGAGCTATAAAGTCAGTACATCCTATCACATGATATTTTTTCAAAATTTTTAATATTTTTATTTATTCCTGAGAGAGAGATAGAGACAGCGTAAGCAGGGGCGGGTCAGAGCGAGAGGGAGACACAGAATCCAAAACAGGCTCCAGGCTCTGAGCTAGCTGTCAGCACAGAGCCCAACATGGGGCTGGATCCCACAAACCCATGACCTGAGCTGAAGTAGGACGCTTAACGGACTGAGCCACTCAGGCGCCCCCATCCTATTAATATGATATTAATAGACTTGTCCAAGTCCATGACTTGGTGAACAGGATCTTCAATTTTCCATCTTTTTTTCCCATCTCATATACCTACACAGGTAACTATTTAATGGTTAGTACATCTTCTCATTTTTAAGAAAATTTAGTTGATGAGATAAGTGATTACCAATAGTGATCAGATAAGCCTATGAACTTGACACAATTTCATTTCTTTATCCATTAAAAAAAATGCTTCTTTATCACCTACTATGGATGAGGCATAGTGTAGAGAAGAAAGAGAGGTAAAAATACAGACTGCCTTTCCCTCATGCAGCTGACCCACAGGGGCAAGGGTTGTTCCCTAGCTTGATATATTCAGTTCAGAACATGGCATCTACCATTGGGGTGCCCAGGTGGCTTGGTTGGTTTAGTGTCCGATTCTTAATTTTGGCTCGGATCATGATCTCATTGGTTCATGGATTCATGCCCCATATCGGGCTCAGTGCTGACAGTGTGGAGCCTGCTTGGGGTTCTCTCTCTCTCTCTCTCTCTCTCTCTCTCTCTCTCTCTCTCCCCGCCTCACCCCTACTTGCACTGTCTCTGTCAAAATAAATAAAATTAAGAAAAAAAAAAAGATGGGGAGCCCGGGTGTCTTAGTCGGTTAAGCATCCGACTTTCGCTTAGGTCATGATCTCGCGGTTCGTGGGTTCGAGCCCCGCGTAGGGCTCTGTGCTGACTGCCAGATCAGAGCCTGGAGCCTGTTTCAATCTGTTACTCCCTCTCTCTCTGACCCTCCCCTGCTGACGCTGTCTCTCTCTCCTAGAAATAAATAAGAACATTAAAAAAAAAAAAAAACAGCATCCACCATTTAGCAAGAGAGTAATTAATGTGTATTTAGTCAGTGGGTCGTAAGACTTGAACCTTTAACGGACCACTGACAACAATCAGAAAGACAAAAATAATGATTTCCACACAGTTGATTGTCAACAGTTTAGTTTTCCAAATAAAGGTATTTATAAACTATTAACCAGGGGCACCTAGGTGGTACAGTCAGTTAATTAAGCATCCGACTCTTGTTCTTGGATAAGGTCACGATCTCACAGTTCATGAGTTCAAGCCCCACACTGGGCTCTGCACTAATATTGCAGAGCCCACTTGAGATTCTGTCTCTCCTCAAGGAATTAGGAAACTATGAACAAACTAAGCTTGACGTTAGCAGATGGAAAACAAAGTTAGCAGAAGAAAGGGAATAATGAAGGTTAAAGCATAAATAAATGAAATCAAGGCCAGAAAGACAATTAAAAATATCAATGAAACTAAGATTTAGTTTTGAAAAGATAGAATTGACAAACCTTTACCTAGACTAAACAAAAAGAGAGAGAGATAAAGAAAGAGAGAGGGGACTCAAATACGCAAAATTAAATGAAAGAGGAGACATAAATGACATCGGAGAAATACAAAGGATCGTAAGAGGCCACTATGAACAATCATATGAAGAGAACAAATCAGATAACCTAAAGAAATGGATAAATCCCTGGCAGTACACCACCTACCAAAGCTGAACCATGATGAAATAGAAAATCTGAGCAGACCAATAAAGACTCAGGAGAGTAAAGCAGTAATCACAAACTTTTCAAATAAAGCCCAAGATCAGGTGGTTTTCCTGCTGAACTATACCAAACATTTAAAAAAGAATTAACATCAGTTCTTCTCAGACTCTTCCAAAACATTGAAGAGGAGGGAACATTCCCGAATTCATTTTATAAGGCCAGCATTATCCAGATATAAAGTCAGATAAGGACATTACAAGAAAAAGAAAACTATTGGCCACTATCCTTGATGAATATAGATGCAAAAATTCTGAACAAAATCCTAGCCAACTGAATTCAACAGCATATTAAAAGCATCATACATCATAATCAAGTGGGATCAATCCCTGGGGTATAAGGATGGTTCAACATACACAAATCAATAAAGCAGAGGCATCACATTAATAAAATGAAGGCTAATTTTTTTTAATCCAATGTCCTGTTCTTTTTATTTTTTTAACATTTATTTATTTTTGAGAGATAGAAAAATGCAAAGCACAAGTAGGGGAGGGAGAGAAGGAGAGATCATGATCAGATCATGATCTCAGTGGTTCATGGGTTCATGCCCCACATTGGGCTCTGTGCTGATAGTGTGGAGCCTGCTTGGGATTCTCTCTCTCTCTGGTCCTCCCCTATTTGCACTGTCTCTGTCAAAATCAATAAAATTTTTATAAAAGAACACGGCATCCACCCTTTAGCAAGAGGGTAATTAATGAGAAGAGAGAGAAAGGAGACAGAGAATCTGAAGCAGGTTCCAGGCTCCAAATTGTCAGAACAGAGCCTAATGCGCGGCTTGAACTCACAAAACGTGAGATCATGACCTGAGCCGAAGTTAGACGCTTAGCCGACTGAGCCACCCAGGTGTCCCAAATGAAGGTTCAAATTATCCAATTCTCTCAACAAATGCAGAAAGCAGCATTTGACAAAATTCAACATCCTTTCATTCTTAACAGTTGAATATATAAGGAATATAACTGAAAATTTAAAGGGCATACATGACATCACATACTCAGTGATGAAAAGTTGAAAGCTTTTCCTCTAAAATCAGGAATAAGACATGAATGACTATTCGCCCTACTTCTGTTTGACATAGTACCACAATTCAAGCCAGAGCACCTAGGTGAGAAAAAGAAAAAGGCATCTAAGTCAAAAAGGGAGAAGCAAAATTATCTCTTCTTGCAGATGACATGATATTATATGTAGAAAACCTGAAGGAGCCCGCCAATCAGCAAATTCAGCGAAGTTGGATACAAAATCAGTCTGGGAAGATCTGCTGCATTTCTAGGCAGTAACAA
The DNA here is from genome assembly GCF_003009895.1 of Hyaena hyaena. Taxonomy (NCBI): domain Eukaryota; kingdom Metazoa; phylum Chordata; class Mammalia; order Carnivora; family Hyaenidae; genus Hyaena; species Hyaena hyaena. The sequence continues at coordinate 1,758,026 of NW_024080939.1, forward strand.
TGAAACATATTTTGTTTTTAAAATCTAAAAAAGAAAAAAAATAGTCCCACTCACAATAGCATCAAAAGCAATAAAACATTTTGGGATAAACTTAACTAAAGAGGTTAGAAGACCTGAACACTAAAAACATTATAACACTGATGAAAGAAATAAAAGGAAATACAAATAATGGAAAGAATTGTTTGCTTATGGGCTGGTGTAATTAATATTGTTAATGTCCAAAGTACTCAAATACATTTACAGATTCAATGCAATGCCTATCAAAATTCCAATGATGTTTTTCACAAAAATAGAAAAGAAAAATTCAATCCTGAAATTCTTGTGAAAGCACAAAAGACCTCAAATATTCAAAGCAATCTTGAGAAAGAAGAAGAAAGCCGGCGGCATCACACTTCCTGATTTCAAATTATACTACGAATCAATAATTTTGTTTAAGTTTATTTATTTTGAGAGACAGAGAGAAAAAGAGAGAGAGAAAACAAGAAAGAGAGGCAGAGAGAGAGGGAGAAAGAAGTCCAAGCAGGGTCCACGATGTCAGTACAGAGTCTGACGCTGGGCTCGACCTCTCCAACCATGAAATCATGACCTGAGTCAAAAATCAAGAGTTGGAAGCTTAACTGACAAAGCCTTCAAGGTGCTCCTATACTACTGAGCAATAGTAATCAAAGGGTATGCCCCTGGCATGAAACATACACATACCTCCACCACCAGCAGAGAATCAAAATAAAATGACAAAGGCACGTTCAATGAATAGTTGACAAGGGAGCAAAGAATATCAATGAGCAAAAGATAGTTTCTTCAATAAATAAGCTTGAAACACTGAATATTCATATGCAAAGAATGCCACTGGACCCCTCCTTTACACCGCTCACAAAAACTAACTTGAACTGGAGACCTACATATAAAACTTGAAACTATAAAACTCCTAGAAAAAAAGATCAGAAAAAAGGCTCCTTGACACTGGTGTTTGAAATAAAAAAAAAAAAAATTTGTTTTGGATCTGACACCGAAAATGTAAGCAAAAAGGCCAGAATAAATGGGACTCTATCAAATTAAAATTTTCTGTACATCTAAGGGAATAGTCAGCAGAATGAAGAGGCAATGAGGGAAATATTTGCAGACCAGATATCAGATATGGGGGCTAATATCCTAAGCATATAAGGAACTCGTGCACTCAAGAGCAAAATAAATAAACAGATAAAGAAATAAATAAATAAAATATGATTAAAAATGAGCAGAAGACTTCAATAGATATATTTCTAAAGAAGACATACATATGGCTAACAGATACATGAAAATATACTCAATAGCACCAATCATCAAGGAAATGCAAATCAAAACCACAGTGTGTTATCACCTCCTGCCTGGTAGAATGGCTATTGGTTAGAGGTAACAAATGTTAGTGAGGATGTGGAGAAAAGAAGAATCTAATGCATTATTGGTGGGAATATAAGTCTGTACAACCACTATGGAAAGCAGCATGGAAGTTCTAGAAAAACAATTAAAAACAGACACACCCTATGATCCAGCAATTCCACTTTGAGGCATATATCTAAGGTAATGGAGTCACTGTAACTGCATCCTCAAGTTCACTGCAGCATATTTCACAATAATCAAGACATGGAAACAATGTAAGTGTCCATTAACAGATAAATGGATAAAGAAAATGTGGTACACGTGTACACAGAATGAGAGAGAGACAGAAAGAGAGAGAGAGAGATTATTAGCCATAAAGAAGATGAAAATCTTATCATTTGTGATGACATGGGTGGATCTTGAGGGCATCATGCTAAGTGAAAGAAGTCAAAAAATGAAAGACAAATTCTGTATAATCTCTCTTATACATGAAATCTGGGGGGAGTGGTGTATGTGGAAAGGCCATGCTCATAGAAATAGAAAATCAAATGGCAGAAGAGGATAGGGAGATATTAGTCAAAGAGTCAAACTTCTAATTATAAGATGAATTAAATTCTGGGCATCAAAAGTACTACATGATGACTCTGGTTAACAATATTATTCTATATGCTTGAAAGTTGCTGAGAGTAATCTTAAGTATTCTTATCACACGCAAATACCATAAAATTTGTAATTGTGTGAGGTAACAGATACGTGAAGTAATCTCATTGTGGTAATCATTTGATATGTATCATATAGATATAATCTGGATATTATCTAGATATAACATATATGATTATATCTATGATACACATATCTGTGATATCTGATATATATCTATGATTCATATTTATTATATATAATCATCACTGTATGTTTTAAATTTACACAACATTATATGTCAATTTATTTCAATAATATTGTAAAGAAAAAGTACTGGAATAGCTTAAAAATTTTAAATAAAGACTATACATCACATCAGCATGGTAATAAAGAAAAATCACATGACCATATTTATACACGTAGAAAAAACAATTGGTAAATCCAACACTCATTCATGATTAAAAAATCCTCTCAGTAAACTAAAAATAGAGGTTACTTTCTCAACTTGATGAAGACTATTTGCATAAAACCTACAGCTAATATCATACTTAATGGTAAGAAACTCAAAATATTTCCTACTTTATCAGGTACAAGGCAAGGGTGTTCCCATTCACCATTCCTTTGCAACTTAATACTAGAAGTCCTTGCTAATTAAATAAGGTAGGAGAAAAAGGAAATAAATACATACAGGTTAGGAAGGAAGACATAAAAGAATCAGTTTTTTGCAGACCTCATCATCTATGTAGAAAATCAAAAAGAGCTGACACATCCACACATACACAAAACCTGGAATGAATAAGTAACCATAGCAAGGTTGCAGGTTACAAGGTTAACATACAAAAGTCAAGTGCTTTCCTATGTACTCAAAATGAACTGGAATTTGAAGTTAAAAACACAATACCATTTACATTAGCATCCCCAAAACTAAACACTTAGGTATAAACTTAAATATATATATATATATATATATATATATGCACAAAATTTTTTATAGGAAACTACAAAACTGATGAATAAAATCAAAGATGAATTTTATGAATGAGGAGATATCCCATGTTCATAGATGGGAAGACTCAATATTGTCAAAATATCTAGTCCTTTTGAACTTGGTCTATAGATCCAATGCAATCCCAATCAAAATCCTAGCATGTTATTTTGTGGATTTTGACAAATGATTCTAAAGTTTCTTTGGAGAGGCGAAAGATCCAGAATAACTAAGACAATATTGAAGGAGAAGAACGCAGTGGGAGGACTTATACTACCCCACTTCAAGACTTAATATGGGGGCGCCTGGGTGGCTTAGTCGGTTAAGCGTCCGACTTTCGCTTAGGTCATGATCTCGCGGTTCGTGGGTTCGAGCCCTGCGTCGGGCTCTGTGCTGACTGCCAGCTCAGAGCCTGGAGCCTCTTTCGGTCTGTGACTCCCTCTCTCTCTGACCCTCCCCTGCTCACGCTGTCTCTCTCTCCTAGAAATAAATAAAACATAAAAAAAAAAAAAGACTTAATATACAGTGACAGTAATCAAGACAGGGTGGTACTGGCAAAAGAACAGACACACTAGAGCGACAGAGAGAGACCAGAAATAGATGCACACACATATACTCAACTGATCTTTGAGAAATAAACAAAGGGAATACAATGGAACAAAGATAGTCTCATCAACAAATGATGCTTAACACCTGGACATCCCCATGTAAAATCATGAATGTGGGTGGACATGGATCTTATGCTCTTCACAAAAATTAACTCAAAATATATCACAGGCCTCAAAGTAACAAAAATACAAAACTATAAAACTCATAGAAGAGAACACAGGAGAAAACTTAGATGACTTTGGACATTGTAATTTCTTTTAGGTACCACAGAGGATCCATGAAAGAAATCACTGATAAGCTGGACTTTATTAAAACTAGAAAAACTTCCGGTCTGCAAAAGGCAATATTAAGAGAATTAGAAGACAAGCCATGGATTTAGAGAACATGTTTGCAAAGACACATCTGCTGGACTATTACCCAAAATATGGCAGGGGCTCTTGATACTCAATACTAATACAAATGGCCCGATTAAAAACTGGGCCAAAGTCCTTACCAGACATCTCACCAAAGAAGATTTGCAGGTGGCAAATTAGCATATAAAATCTTCTCTATATCATATGTCTATAACTAAGTGAAAGAAGCCAATCTGAAAAGGCTACTTACTGTATGGACAAGCCAAGCATACAATATCCTGGAGAAGGCAAACTATGGAGCTGATAAAAAGATCAAAAAAGTGCCAAGGGTGAGAGCAGGCACAAGAGATGAAAGGGCAGAGCTTAGAATATTTTGGGGGCAGTGAAGATACTCTGTACATCATAACGATGGATAGATGTTCCTATGAATTTGTCCAAACCGGTGCAATGTATGTCAGCAAGTGTAAGCCCTAAGGTAAACTCTGGACTCTGGGTGATTATGAAGTATGAGTGTAGGTTCATCCATACTAAAAAATGGACCACTCTGTTGGTAATGGGAGAGGCTATGTATGTGCAGGAGTAGATAGAGGGTAAATGGAGAAAACCTCTGTAACTTCCTCTCAATTTTGTTGTGAATCTAAGATTGCTCTAAAAATAAATCCTTTAAAATAATAATACTGGGGCGCCTGGGTGGCTCAGTTGGTTAAGCGTCCAACTTCGGCTCAGGTGATGATCTCACAGTTTGAGCGTTCGAGCCCCGCATCGGGCTCTGTGCTGACAGCTAGCTCGGAGCCTAGAGCCTGTTTTCAGATTCTGTGTCTCCCTCTTTTTCTGACCTTCCCCTACTCACACTGCCTCTCTCTCTCTCTCTCTCTCAGAAATAAATAAAACATTAATAATAATAATACTAATATAATAATAATTTAACTATTTTCCACTATTACTGTTATTTTGAAATCTCTAGAACATGGGAGGGAAAGCTTGCCCCCACCTTTGGCCTGTAGCTGGTTCAACTTCCCTTACAACCTCCAGCTCCTGTAGCAGTGTGGACAGACTGGCCAGCACTGTGTGGACACATGGCCTGCTCTACCAAGTTCCATCCCTCTCCACCCCTTGATGTGTCCAGATTACTGAAGAGATCCTAAAAAATCTGAATTGTAAGATTTGAAGGTCCAAATGAACTTATCTTTCTACAGGAAGAAGTGTAAATGAAACTTATTACTTCTTGGATGAGGGGCCAGTGGAAACCACTGAGGTGTCTGGCAACATTACACACAAAAGATTGTGCCCGAAAATGAAGTAACATGTGCATTTGGTGGGGATTAAAGAGGGCCCTTGTCACGATGAGCACTGAGTGACGTATGGAATCGATGACCCACTCTATTGCACTCATGAAAGTAATGGGGCACCGGATGTTCACGATCCTGGAATTTTAAATAAATTTTAAAAAATACATTTCCCGGCGTTCAAAAATAAATAAATAAATAATAACGAAATGTAAATTTAAAAGGAAGAAGAAAAAAAGATGTACATTTCTTCTAGGTATTTTATGGGTTACACTGAGTGAGGAAATGTCTTTCTGTTTCTTGTTGTTTTAGCAAATGGTAATTGGATTAAAACATCAGATAGATAAAAGCCCACCAGTTCAAGGTGGCACTTAAGGCGATCTTAAGAACAAGAAACCTCACTGGTCACTCTTGGAGATTGCTAAGGAACAATTCCTTTATTCTGAAAACTGATAAAGTAAAAAAAAAAAAAAAAAGCGTTTAATAAAATGTAGCCAAAATTTCCCTTGGCTTTGTGCTTAATAGGCATTGATCCAGCCTCAAGACGTGTGGCTGAAATAGGCAGGCTGATCGATTTGATTCAGCCCATCGATTTCATTATGACTCCTGCCACGACAACAGGGCATACGACAAGGACTCTTACAGTACCAGGGAGACTGTCATAAGGAGCCATGGTGGCCACCAAGATCTGTACCCTGTGTCTAGCTGGCTTCTCGCCGGCAGCTGTGATGGCAGACCCTATAAAGGAAAAGGGAAGTAAGAGAAGAAAACAAGAGCAAAAGGCAACGACTCATCTCTAAATCAGATTCATCCAGAGAAAGCTCATGGAAGTGAGATGTGTGGACTTTGGAAGTACCCACCATCAGCCAATGGGGACCCTAGAATGAGCAAAACCTTAGAGACTCATGCACAGAAAACATTCGATGTGATTAAAAACTACATCATCTTAGGATCTCCATCCCTAATATTATTAGCATACAAAGCCCAGAGCACTAACATTACAATGCCAGTTACTGGGAACATAAACAATAAAAACAAACAAAAAATAATAAAATTGCAGATATGGGACCAATGATAGAATCTTCTATAGCAACAAGGACTCCTCACTGATGTCTGTGGTCCCTCTGAACCAGGTACCAATGTGCCTTATTGAATTCTGATAAACACCAGTTACTATCCCCAGTTCACATATGAAGTAGCCAGTTACCACAGATAGGTTAAGTGGCTTTCTAATAAGTGGCAGACACAGGATTTGAACCCAACTGTGTCTGGCTCACATCTTGTGTTACCTAAACACTAGGACGTACTCCCTCTTTCAATTACAATTACAGCCTCAGGAAGAAGTGGCAAATTATGAGGGCAAACTCTTGGCATTTTATTTCCAATGATAAAAAAAAATCATTTCTTCAAGAAGCGGGGCCAGCCCTTAATCAGTATTTGCCACATGCTATCAAGTTCATTTTCACAATGGTAATATCTATTTGACAACCAGGGATAAAAAGTGATAGTCTCTGAAAATGAGGCCACAATCCAGTTAAAATAAAAACGTCTCAAGCAAGGTATGCCTTAATTTAATTTAGGTCTTGGAAAACAGCTTGCCCAAAAATGACTTTTGCAAGTCACGTACAGTATTTCAATCTGTCATTCTGTATTGACCTTCACAAGACTGAAATATATTGCACTGGACTTGCCAAGCTTATGAGAATGATATTAAACTTGGTAATATTTTTTAAATCTTATTTTATATCCACTCTGCTTTTTACTTCACTGTGTATAATTCTTGAAAGCATTGATAGTACCGAGCATTCTTAGATAGATACCAGGTTTTTTGTTAATTAGAATTTATCGAGGTTGATTCAATAAATCACAGTAAAGGTAGAATGTTTATTCAAACGCAACGTGGAGGATCATGTATTCAGAAGAAGAGTTGTCTCAGTATTTTGATGATGCCTACCAGATTTGACTTTAAGGTTTTATGGAAGTGTGTTTAAGATCTAGCGCTGAGTTTATTAGCATTTGCATCTGCATGTAGAATTTGGAATAATTTACTTTAATTAAATCTTACATCCTTGAGTATGTCTTTGATAATCTATCAGTCCTATTTTAATTTGCACCCTTCAATAATCTCATACTAGAAATTAATCTTCTTTAACATGGGGTACTTTTCACGTCGTTCGCCACTGCGGAACTCGAGTCTGCATTGTACATTCTGCCTGTTTCACTCCATAGTCCACCTTCCTCACCAACATCAGGAATAATCAGTGGCTGAAGTAAATAACAATATGTTCCTTCAAAATAACCTTCTAATAATCTCAAGAAATAATCTTAAGAAAACATGAGGACAAAGACGCCCGGGTGGCTCAGTTGGTTAAGCGTCCGACTTTGGCTCAGGTCAAGATCTCACAGTTTGTGGGTTCGAGCGCCGCCTCGAGCTCTGTGCTGACAGCCAGCTCAGAGCCTGGAGTCTGTCTTCGGATTCTGTGTCTCCCTCTCTCTCTGACCCTCCCCTGCTCATGCTATCTCTCTTTCAAAAATAAATAAAAGACATTAAAAATTTTAAAAAAAGAAAACACGAGGACCTGTGCTATGTATAATTACCATCATCTAGAAAGGTGGAAACTTACACATTATAGTACCTTAATATTTCTTACCAAAAATGTTCAAAGACTGTAAAGTACTTTATAACTGCAAATAAAAATTGACTCTTCTTTTCAGGGTTAAGACTTTCTTTTCCATTTTAGTAGATTATATTAACCACATTATCATCTATCTGTATTTTTTTAAAAAGCCTTCTGCACACACATATCTATAAACATCAAAAGGAAAATGTTTTCTTTTTCTTACTTTATTTTCTTATTTTTTGAGTGAGCGAGTAAGAGCAAGTGAGGGAGATGCAGAGGGAAAGGCAGAGAGTGAGAGAGAAAGGATCTTGACATGGGGCTTGATCTCACAACCATGAGACCATGACCTGACCTGAAATCAAGAGTCAGACGCTTAACTGCCAAGCTCCCCAGGCGGCTCTGAAAGGAAAGTATTTTCTACCCGAGGGTTTCCGTCCAGGCCAGACTACTAGCAAACCAGTTGTATAAAATAAGAACACTTTTGGACTGCTAAGTCTTCCTCATAATTTTACAGCCAGCCACAGGGTGATGGGCACAACACATATGAGAAAATAAACCAAGAAAGAGAAAGAAAGGGGATACAGAAAATAGGACAGCCAACACAAGAGACAGCTGAAGCACCTCACAGCACCTAGTTGTGAAGGGACAGCCCAGAATGACAGGTGTGTCCAGATTACAAGGGCGGCTAGTTTAGAGGGAAGTAGACCAAAAAGTATGGAAAGATTTTTCTTTAATTTTTAGTGTTTATTTATTTTTGAGAGAGAGGAACAGAGACAGAGTGTGAGTAGGGGAGGGGCAGAGAGAAAGGGAGACACAGAATCTGAAGCAGGCTCCAGGCTTTGAGCTATCAGCACAGAGCCTGACATGGGGCTTGAACCCACAGACCACAAGATCATAACCTGAGCCAAGTTGGACGCTTAACCGACTGAGCCACCCAGGCATGCCTGGGAAGAGTTTTTAAAACTTTATGTATTTTTTAAGTAGTCTCCACACCTACCGTGGAGAACAAACTCACCATCCTGAGATCAAGAGTCACGTATATCACTGACTGAGGTATCCAGGTGCCCCCTGGAAAGATTTATTTTTGCCTTGGTAGAGTTGCAGAAGTATATATCTCAGGACCAGTTTCAGAGATTGAGAGAGGATTTCGTGATGTCACAGTGACAATTACTAGGAAGTTAGGTAAAAGAACATACAGACAAAACAAAGAGTACTTATTAAGACCAGGGGAAACAGTAATTGTGCAAAAAGAAAAAGTTTACTCCCTAGCACAGCCCTCAATAGAAGTTAGCAGTGATAATGCACACTGAATAATCATTTTAAAATTATAACATAACTACTAAGAAAATGAGGACATGGGTATTAGGGATAGTAATGACAAACAAGTCTCAATCTTCTCTAGGGAAAGTCAATAGAGAATTTTCCAAACTAAAATAATACTAATACTCAGAAGGAAAAGGAAAGAAGGAAGACGTTTTTAAGAAGTAACCATACAAACATGTTACTTATGGATAAGGAAGTGAATTCTAATAAAATTCAATAGACCTTTGGAAATATTTGCTTTTCAGTAAACGGAAATGGGATGAAGGGCAGAGTTAAGAATGAATATTCTTAATATTTTGGAATTTAATGCTTGAAACTGTGATTGGTGTAACCTTCCTATACAGACTCTGCATTACATATAAATGTATTTTATTTAGGAAGACAAAGTAGAAAACCCTAAGTTTAGTCTGTGGACAGCCAGCCAAAGTTCATACCATTCAGAATTTTTAATAAGCTATGTTCTCATTCTATCAAGAATAAAACGCATGCTTTCCACCACATAGTATAACTTCCTTTTGTAATTGTATAAAAGATCTTCTAACATCATACAGAGTTTTAGTCCACACGGGCGTTTTAGCCATTAGTTATCTCAGACAATAGAAAAAAACGTATGAGCCAGGTTCTTCCATCTTGGTTTTATTTATTTATATTTTAATTTTTTTTTTTTGAAACTCTACCCCCAACGCAGGACTCGAACTCACAACCCCAAGCTCAAGAGTCAAATGCTCCACCAACTAACCAGCCAAGTGCCCCTAAACTTGGTTTTCCTAGCATAATGGAATAATGACTTTCTGAATGAAATACCTTAACAAAACATTGTGAAGTTTTAGGATTAGGAAGCCATACACAAATCTACTTTCATTAAAATCACTTAATATTATGAAGCCTGTAATTTCATTACAGTTCAATAATATGATATGCAACAATAAACATTCAACTGCATTTATCTATGCATTTATTTCAATAACTAGATAACGTCCCTCAGGTATTCCTCGTAAGGGGATTCAGGAATGAGTGATGTGATCCGAATGTCTGCCTCATGATTCTGCTCATCCACTCAATATGAGATTCTAAAGTTCCCAGAAAAAAATGAAAATTCCCTTATCTGTAGCTTTATCTTCCTTAGCCAAACCAGGTTCTTAAATTAAGATCAGTAGAAGGGTCTCTTTAATTAAAAGTGAAAAAATCTCCTTTAACTGCGGTACAGTTGATTAGAGAACCATAAGAAAATGGATAGCTTGATGGTCATGAAAAGCTTTCTTTCCTATAGCTTCCTTGGAATCTAGAATTCGTTTTCTTCCAGAAATAACACTAAAATGGGGTCAAATAATATTTTACAAAAGTGTTTGGTGTTCTGGGGAAGCAATGGCTAATTTATTATCGGCAATACTCACATGTATGTCACACCCGTGTAAGTGTACTCCAATCATGTTTTGTGCATTAATAGTGTAGTCAATGGGAGGAGTCAGAAGTGTCTTTTCTAAAGACGTGTGCCAAAAGGCTTCGTGGAAGCTTATGTTCCAGCATAAAATTTGATATTTGATGGTATATTATGTTCTCATTCCCATCAACATTTTTTGCATGAACTGCATTACGCACAGCCAAGGATTTTTTGGAGGTGTACTAATTAAACCTCGTTTCTACGAACAATTTGCTTAAGGGTAAAAGGCTGCCCCCACCCCCCAAGAAAAAGACTTTTTTGTGAGGTCATTTCATCATGAATCTACTAAGACTGGTTAAAATAAAGGGCTTTGAGAAAATAAACTTTCTAAAACCATTATTTTGAAACAAATACAACATTTCAAAATAGTCAACCTTGACAGGCTGCTTCTTAGGCATATTACTCTAAATGGAGGACTTCCTCATTTAAAAAAAAAAAAAAAGGGACGTTTCTGCAGATGTCCTTTTCTGAAATGTGGGAGAACAATTTCCGTTCCAAAGTAGGTTTTGCACAATCTCTGTGATCACACCTAAATTATTAATTTGGTTCATCAGTACATTCCCTTCACAGAAATTGTAGAGGGAGACTGCCCTTACACCCTCTCCAAAATGTCACACAATATTAATTAGTACATTTTTTATTTGAAAATGCAAACAGTATTAGGCCCAGTCCGTGCCCAATTCTCTTCTAGAAGATACAGGATGCAAACTACTTACAACAAACAACCACAAAATCGGTGTCTTTCATTACAGTTTACACAAAGGGATTCGGTGGGTAGTACCCTTGCCTGTACAATCTGCTACTTCTCACTGAGCAAAAATTCCCACCCACACCCCCAAACTCCTCATGAAAAAATTTTTAAGGTGTAGTAATCAGGACACCTGTCTCAAATGCTTTGATGGGTTTTTAGTTCATTTCTTGGGAGAAGCGCTCTGTTTCTTTTTTTTAATCAAAGCTACTTCGCTAAATTTGTTTCCCGATCAGACCTCAGAATATTAGCCAAAGTCTGGAGCTGGCCTCCATCACCAATTTGAATATTAACAGCAATAGTTTTACAGCCTCTCCATTGTGAGTAATGCACTGAAACTCCCACAATTCAGCCGTCATTTCTTTCCTTCCTCGGCTGGCCCTGGCCCTTGGAATGTTTGCGTCCTGTCACCGTGAATGTGCTCGGAGCAGAGTTATATGGCATCATTTGGAGAAACATTGCGTTAATAACCAGAGTTCAAGGGCAAAGGATATAAACGGAGCAAATTACAAGTCTGAACAGATATATAGCTTTTGCTAAAAGGGACACGGGCTGCCACTTTATTTACTGGGCACTGGTCCACTTGCCAAGGTGCCGAGACGCACGAAAGCATTTTTAAACGACCAAATCACAGCTTACGAAAACAGCACAAATTTTCAGAGGAGAAAGCAAGCCAGTGCAGGGATCAACGATCCTGAGTTTCCTAATGAGAGAATACGATTGGCTATAAAGTACCTTAAGTTTCAGGCGTAATTTCACAGATGATAATATCATTTTATGTGTCACAATGGAGGGGAAGCAGAAGCTTGCTGGAAACCTAAATTCAATAGATCATCCCAAACTGCCCCTTAGCCCAGTTTTGTCAGGGATTTCTCGCTATGATTATTTTAACCAGGGGATACCACCCGGGTGCAAAATGAACACCACGAAAGGGTGATTTATAAAAATGCTGTACTTCATTTTAATATGTTGACTAGAGGGATCTCAATAATTAAATAAGTGGGGAGCTAAAGATCTGAGAGGGGAAGCAAAATCAATTTTTAGAAGAGAACAAAAGTATAACTTCATTAATACAGAAACTAAAAATCAAAGAACAATCACACCCGTTACACTGCCACATGTTTTTTATTAGTCTTCTCGGTAACACTGAATATACTGTAAACTATGTGATCCGATATTTTCCTATGTGTAAGGTTAAATGCTACCACATTTTTTTCTTTCTTTTCTTCCTTTTCATTTTTCTTTTTTTGTAAGGGAATTTGGAAATTATTATAAAATCTTATCAAAATGTTCCTTAAGCCCGGCCCATTTATTCCATTTAAAAAGTTTATTTGAAAGAAAGCAATTAATTTAAAACACGGAAATTTTGCCTTAAGATGTTCCTTACTGTATTATTTACTTTACCAAAAGCCAGAAATGACCTAAGTAACCAACAACAATAATTGGTTAATTAAATGATATATACATGCAAGGAAATATTATGCTGATACTAAAACTGATTAATATGGTTATTTTCGACTATTATGAACAAGTACTTTTGACATAATATGTGGGGGAAAAAAACCCCACAGGAGTCAAATGAATTCTTTTGTAAATATTTAAGCATACAGGAAAACAATTCTAGGAAGAAACATAAATGAATTAAATTTATGTGTGTTTTTTTCATGGGGAGGACAGATAGGCTGTCTGTGCGAGCTTGATGGGATTATTAAGTTTCTTAAATTTCTTCTAACTATCACGCTGTTAAAATATGGTATTTAAAAGATAGAAATGCATGGAGCAAGGTTCTTTTCCACCCTGACTCATTTTCAACCACAATGAGATAAAATATGCCTCTGTGACAGGATTCAATTTCACTTATTGCTATTTTAAACATGGCTTTTATTTTTCTTAATGGTTGTAGTTGCTAGGGCAGAAGGGGATGGTGGGTATTCTAAAGCACAATGACACAGAATAACATTCCCATATTAAAAACAACAACAACAACAAAATCCCACTGTTTTCTCTAAACTATTTTGCTCTCAGAGGTAAAGAGTCAGCTTATAGGCAGGACTGACTCCTGACAGGAGATGCATTAGCTTCACTGCCGGCTTGTACAGGAGGAAATACTCAATGAATGGACTTGTCCTTCTGTTGCCAAAGAGGAATCTGGATGATACAATAGCTCTCTGCCAGCCCCATCTCCATGGTGGTTCATGACATATTTTTTCCTGTTATCCTTCCGTCTGCTTCAATCCCTACTCTCAACCTAATGAGTTTTTAAAAGGACGCTTCTTAAATCACATTGCGTAAAACCATGTGCTGTCATCTTTTTGCAAGGATAAACAAAACATATTCAATTGCTCATGACTTTTAAGTACATAAAAGCTAGGCAAATTATGAAAATTTTACACATTCTAGAGCGCAAAATTATCTCTGGAACACGTTCTTTGTATTTTATTCTTTTTGGGCTAAAGTGGGCTTTTTTAAGCATTTAACATCCAATTGTCTTATATTTTTATCCTTAACACTGATCTGAAGTGCATTGTCTCCCCCTCCCCATTTTTTTGTGTTCTGAAATCTATTTTCAATGATTTTACTGGGGCCTGAGATAAGGCAATGGAACTATTCAGGTCTGAGTTCATTTTTTTTTTTTTTTCTCAGATAACCGATAGGGCATCATTCACGCAAATGACAAACGGGACTTCGAAACTGGTGGGGAGGCTCAGGGACTGTTCTGATGGCTAAATGATTGGTCAAACAGCGGTCCTATATGATGCGAGGGTCTTCGCCCTCCACTTTCCCCTAGTGCGCTTTCCTTTCCTCCCACGGAGACAGAATAGAAACTAATCTTCAAAAAATATAAACATTCCGAGCCGGGTCCCTTTGTGCAGGCACCTTGCTCTCTCCGCCCAGCGCCCGGAGCCGCGGAGCGCGCTCGTGTTTACACTCGCCAGACCCCCGCTGCTCGGACCCGGGCCGCCCGACAGGCCATCCATCATCCGCCCTCCTCCCGCCGAGCGCCGCCGCCGCCGCCGCCGCCGCCAATCGGGCGGCAGGTGGGGCGCACCTGCGGGACGGCTCGCCGCTGCCCGCGCCGCGCTTCGCCGGCCGGCGGTGCCCTTGCGGTCGCCTGCGTCCTCCAAGGCCGAACCCGGCGGGTACGTTCGGGGCGACGCGGACGGCGCGCGCGCCCGGCCCGCCGCCGCCGGCGCCCAGCGGGGGAGCTGCAGCGACGTGCAGGAGACGCGTTCTCCCTGATCGGATTGGCCGGCCCTCCCCGCGTGCGGACACACGGGCCCTCACCGGGGCTCGCCTCTACAGAAGTGTAAGAATGGTAACGCTTACCTGTGCAAGGGGCCACTAAGTGAGAACACATTTGAGGGAGACAGTTCGTTGCGTCTGGTCTGTTCCCTCGACAGCATGGACCCATGGTGGAGTTTGCAAGCCAGGGCTCAATTGCGCACGGCCCGTGCAGACTTCGGGCCGAATTCCGACCCCAGACCCAAGTGCACCGTATGAACACAATACTGACAACTGATCTGCGTGGGATGCACACACTACTCCAGGCCAGAACCGAACCTGGATCTCAAGGGCCGTAAATAAATAAATAAATAAATAAATAAATAAATAAATAAAAAATAAGTAAGTAAATAAATAAATAAAAATGAAAGCTTGTAACGATTTAAAAAAAAAAGAGCAGAACTAATCGTAGTGCAATCACCTTAGCCTTTAAGGATGAGGCTGAGTTCCTTGGTTCTTCTGAGAAGGCAGCACAGTGCTTCCTGCTAACGTGGTATGGATTTTATAACTGGGCTCCATAACTCTCTCTGATGCGAAGGATCTACTACATCTACTTTATCCGTGTAATTTGAGAACAACTGAGGACAAGCCGAATCCCCACCCCAACTCCCTTATGGTCCAAGAGTGTATCTATGTACATGTCAGTGACATCCAGGGAAGGCCTTGAGGCCGTGGAGGGGGGCGGGGAGGTCAGCCTACCCGTGCCTTCAAGGTTTTCCAGAAAAGCATGTTATCTACAAAATAAAAATAAAAACAAATAACAGCAACCACAGCAGTAAGCATCACCCCCAACCCTCCACCCTTGGCTTCCTTCTGAATCATAAATCATGAAAGAGAGATCAGTGACTTCAGCTTTCCTGCCTTTAACGACTGGGACCGAAAATGCCAAAAAGGAAGAGAAACAAACATGTGAGCCATACTGCGGCCAGAGGAGGGGCGTGCTTGGGAACCCGCAGGTTTCTCATCTGTCTGGCAAAGAAGGGTGTCTGATCCTCAAAGTTGGGGCTTCTCAAACCTGGCTTCACAGGAGACTCACCTGGATTTGTGGGGCTTTGGGGCTTTTTATTTTTGGTTTTATTTTGTTTTGGTTTTGGTTCTGGTTTTGTGTTTAATAAAATCCCAATGCCTCGAGCAACATTCTGGTTCTACTGGCCTGGGGTGTGGTCTGCACAGAAGTACTTTCGAAAACCTTCCCTGTCATTGGAATGCACAGCCCTCCAGCTGCACATTCCAATCCTGTTCTGTTTCATGGGATCCATGGATAGGATTCATGGGCTATTATTCTGTCCTGTTTCCTCAGATACAACCACCCCCCCTTTTGCCCCTCCCCTGTCAATTACACACAGTCCACAGTCCCTTTTTTTAGGCCTTCCATCACTTGCTCTTATAGGCATTCTGGTCAGTTTATTCTGGGTGTTTGTCACTCATTTGAACACCTTGATAGCAGGGGTATTATTATTATTCTTATTATTGCATTTATGTTTTCATTATTATTTAAAATCCTGGCCTGGGGCGGGGTGGGGGACAAGGGATAGAAATTTTGCTTGCGGAGGGAGTTTTGAAGCCTACAATATTTTGATTCTGAGCTGGGCGAAGTTCCTCTTTCCGCTGCAGTTTGGTCCCTCCACTTCAGGCCCACCTGAGCCCCCTCGGATTGCCTACCTAAGTCCGACTCCACATTTTGTATGAGCAGAGCATTCTTCTTGTTCACCAAAGCGGAACTGGAATTTCTCTTTCCCTGCGTTTTTCTCGCTCTCCGTGGCCAGCAGTGCTGCATTTCTGGATTATGTTGTACACTTTTCCTTGAGAGATAGATGATCTGTTCTTTGATTAGACACCCTGACCTTTTACGGGTGTTGATCATTGATCTTGATCTGGGCTGGATAGAAAGCTCTTGACTCTGAAAAGTTACTCCGCTGCCAACACCACAGGGAAATTCAATTTCTGCATCCATGCAGTCATGGCAGCAGGAACTCCTCAATTAAGATTTCTCTTGTTATGATTTTACTTTTATTAAGCAAGCTGCAGCCTCTGTTTTCCAGCCCTAGCTTTTAGTTACAGTAATCAATTTTTCAGCGTAACTGGCTGTAATTGTTGGCTTGGATATTAAGCTTTCATGGGCTTAGACATAGTGTGTTCCCGTGATGGGTCTTCTCCATACCTTGCAGACAGATGGGTAATAATAGCATACATTAATACCTCCACATTGGTTTATGTGTGTTTGACCACAGTGCAAGCATAATTATTTTTGCCCAGTAAAAGCTATTAGAGATCTATTTGGTAGGTTTTACGATCAATAGCTCCTGTGATATTTGTGTAGCAGCCACAGAATAATCAATTGAAGGTCATATAAAGTAAATTACCATCCTCCTATAATGATTCTTTTTTCTAGATGAGAATTGGGTTTTATTATTTTATCAGGAGCCTCTCAGCGATCCATGCTCTGTTTGAGAAAGAGAGATATAAAAGTTGTGAACGTGGTGTTTTGAACATAGTATTAATATCCATTACTGGAATTTATGTTATTGGATTATTGAATTAGGGGATTCACACTGGAATTCCTTCAAAACCCTTTCTTATGTACTCAGTGACACAGTTAATAACAGTCGGGAGCAAATGGACGTCTTTTGCCGCATGGTGGAGTGAGTCACTTTGCAAAAGTCAATCTTTGTAGCTGTCTCTTTAAAGCAAATTTAGAGTTGGTTAAATGTGTTATATTGACAGTGTGACTGAGTTTCTCTCTTCAAACCGTTTTGGAGAGTGACTGGTGACCTAAGCAGGAGATAGAATCGGGAAGGCTGAATACTCACACGCTGTTCACCAGTAGCTCAAGGTGAAATTGGGGGTGAGGCGGAGCCGGGGCTCTGCACCTGCTTTCCGGGGAAAGGGACGGGTTCTCCCTCACCTGGGATGCCTAACCTGGATTTTAGACTGGCACTGCGAGCCAGAGTGATGGCTGTGTCTCTATAAAAGATTGCAATTTGCCAACCGGAGGCATGCAATCCCCCAACTGTCTTAAAGGGACCCATTTTCAGAGTTTAGCCTTTCTTTTTGTGGGTGCAATCAGTTGTGCACTGAAAAACTGCAGCCACAGTTGGATAACTGCAGGCACAACAGGCCACAGGAGGCCTCTTTGCTCCAAATTTTGTACCTGCAACTAATTGCACTTACAGAAAATGGGAGTGTGGTAGGAGCTTTTTTAAAAATTGGGGCCAGTAAATTCTCCATGGAGGGAAGAGGCAAGGAGAGAGACATTACTCACTTTCTTAAAGACAAAGGCAAGTAGAGACATCCTTTTCTTCACACGTTCCCTCTAGACTGCAGAGCATGGTTTGGGGAGCCAAATGCCAGGTATCACAAGTCCTCTGATCATTTGGGACATTGCCTGGCAATCAGTAACATGTTGCAAATGTACAGGAAATAATATGTTGCAAAGTGCGGTAGAAAGGATACCAGGGACTTTGAGACCACCAAGTCCGGTGATAAATTAATGAAGAGTTTTAGAACAAATGGTAAAAGGCATTTTCTTTCTTTTAGAGAAATGGTTATTATTATTGTTACTTCTTATTTACTCTGGGGCGATTATCACAGAAGTTAAGAGAGCAGCGCCTCTAGAATGTGATCACGTGGTAAATTAGGGAGCATATATAAATGCACCTATGGAATATATGCTTAGGTATATATACATATAGAAGTACATTTATACGAATGATACATGTGCTTTATATACACACATATATTCAGGTGAACATATACATACATGTTGTGTATATATGTGTGTGTATGTACACACATACATACATACATATATATGTATGTGTGTATATATATATATGTATATGTATATGTAGATATATTTAATTTACTTAAGGAAAGGACAGTCTGTGGCCTGATCACCCCCTAGTCCCTGTGGCCAAATCTCTGTCTAAAGGGGCTTGCGAAGCTATGTAACAAGGACCTCATTCTACCATCTATTGGGTACAATGCGGTGACAAACTAGGCTTGACACCAAGAACTTACTTTCCAGCTTTTAGAGATGCCCGTAAATTAAGCACGTATTCTGGAAATTGGGAATCAAAGACAAAACAAGCCTGGAAATTTGAGATATTGTTCTTACAGGAATAATTACGGAAAAATAATTGCATCTCAGTAATTCATGTAATAACCAAACAGAAGAGGAACAAGTTTTAGTTTTCCTTACAGCTCCCAGGAAACGGAAGGCATAGTGAGCATGCTAGGAGTGAAAAAGTAAAGGAGTCCAAGATACCATGGTAGACCTGTGTTGAAATAAGACGAGGAAGGGCCAAGAAAAAGAAAATTAAGGGTCAAGAATTATCCCTTGTCCCTTCCAAATTACTTACTGTCTCCGTATCCCAACTCGGGTGTAAATCACATTTTGAAAGCTGGATACTTTTTCCCATTGAATACTGCTAGAATGAATGATTAGGTTCTTCCACAAGTTTATTTTAAACATGGGTTCTTAATGAAAATATAAATGTAAAATTCAACAATGTACTGGCATTGCTTTCATCTAGATGTATTGGCCTGGGACTCTAGTGTCCAGGGAAAATGCCTTCAAGAGAAGTAGCACTGGAAATAGAGATGAACCCCTGTTAAGGACCACCCAGCCTGCTACAGGTTGGGAACATTTGAGATTGTAGAGCTCCCTCTTTATGTGTTCCCCATCTTCCTTTTCATGACATCTTATAAGAAGAAGCTTCCACCATTGCCCTTCGGAGAGTCCAACCTCTGTAGTCAAATTTTAGAGATACAAAGAAGAGGAATCCAAATGATAGAAGCGATAGAACGGTGATACGTGTAGAGTATGGCTTGTTTTATGGGAAAAAACGGTCAAAGACAGCAAATGTATGATATGATCTATAAGGAAATTGCAAAGTCAACTTTCTTCAAAGTTAGAAGTAATAATTCGGGAAATGAACTTAAATTAGGAACAATGTTTTGTATGCAGGGAAACATCCTATGAACCGTGAAAGTTAAAAAATGGTTTTAACCAATAACAAAGAGAAGCGACAAAATAACAACTCTTATAAACAAGAGGTGCCCTATGCAAATGAGGCATTAAATAAATAAAGAGCTGTGATTGGAACTGATTGATGATGATTATGATGATGATCATTATGATTATTTCCATCCATGTTTTTGTAACAACTTCAGACCCTCCAGTTTCTAGTACTTGCCTTTCCAAACCCCAACATTGGATTAACTCAACGTCTGCCTTCCCCATACCTATGCCAGCTGCTTCACTTGACTAATGTGACCAGACCCTGGCTAACTTTGGTTCCACTTTAAGAATAAAATCCTGGGGCGCCTGGGTAGCTCATTTGGCTAAACGTCCAACTTTGGCTCAGGTGATGATCTCACAGTTCGTGGGTTCGAGCCCCACGTCAGGCTCTGTGCTGACAGCAAGCTCAGAGCCTGGAGCCTGTTTCAGGTTCTGTGTCGCCCTCTCTCTCTGACCCTCTCCTGCTCATGCTCTCTCTCTCTCTCTCTCTCTCTCAGAAATAAATAAAACATTTTAAAAAATTTAAAAAGAAAAAAAAAAAGAATAAAATCCCAAACTTCAAATGGGCTCTTACCAGGTGTCTTATAGCTCCACCCAGATTCCCCACCATGTTGGATCTCCAAGACAATAAAAATGGGGTACCTCACCTCTCTCCTGGAACTTCCAGTTTACTCTAAGCTGACCTTGCTGCAAATGTCACCTGGAAAATAGATGTCATCAGTGGAGAATTTCTCATCTTTGACATAATTTTAAGTATTAAAATTTACCTACAACCGCCCTGGCTTACCTTATCCCTCTAAACTTATAACTGATGAAAGGTGCCTTCTGTTTTCAAAGGCCAGTCCTTTTACTTAGGTTCTCAATCCAATCTCCTCATCTTTCTCAAGGATTTTGTGGACTTTGGTCCATTGCTCTCCTGTAGCCAACACACCTTTATTGGACCAGTTCACAAACTAAACTATATAAACACCTAAACAAAAAAGCAAACACACAAACAAAACTCAAATTCTATCTTTGGCAGAGGATGACAATTGATCTCCCAATGTCCATCATTCCTTTTTCCCTTAACTAAAGAACGTATGTATTTAACTAAGTCCATAAACACTTGGAAGAGGCAACGTTAGCCCGCCTCTCTTACACCTAGATGTGTCTATGTGATTGAGTTAGCAGATGCAGTACCTCAGTCTCTTGGAAGCATCCTCAGAATGGAAGGACCTGAGCTTTTTATCACTCCCTCTCATGTTTTTGTTGACATAGCTGTAAGGTGGCAGGATCTGGGGCCTTGGTGTTTGGGAAGCCACCATAGCAGTCCAGAACTTCTTACCGCCTAACATAAAGAGGGAGAAAATAGACATCTAGCAAGTTGTTATTGGACTTTCTATCAGATGGGGCCCAAACTAATTTTAATGGATATGCTAGCATTCCCTTCATCTCTCATTTCCCTAAAACTATTGCCACTCCTTCATCTTCCTTCCAGGTCCGAGTATTTTGATTCATCTACATGTGCAGTCTCCATGTCCTCACTCCTTTTGGGTCTCAATGATTCCGTGTGTCACTTGTCATCATCCCTTCAAGAAATTGCTTTAGTCAGGTGCAGGGCCTCCATTTTGCCAACCCTCATCTTACCTGATGGTGTCCACTCCCTCTTTCTCAAGTCTCTCTCTCTTTTCTTAAAAAATATTTATTTATTTATTTTGAGAGAAAGTGTGCATGCATGAGCAGTAGAGGCTCAGAGAGAGAGGGAGATAGAGAGAACCCCAAGCAAGCTCTGTTCTGTCAGTGCAGAGCCCGATGTGGGGCTTGATCCCACAGGCCCTGAGCCAAAATCAAGTTGGACGCTCAAGCGACTGAGCCACCCAGGTGCCCCAACTTCACTCCTTCTTATTGCCAAATAATATTTCATTATTTGGAGATGCCACAGTTTCTTTTCCTATTCACCAGTTGATACTCATTTAGGTTGCTCTCATTTAGAGCTATTGCATATAATGTTGTAGAGTACTTATTATTATAATTATTATTAATTTTTAAAGCGTATTTATTTTTAGAGAGAGAGGGCACAGGCGAGAGACAGAGAGAGTGAGGAAGAGAGAGCGAATTCCAGGCAGGCTCTGCACAGGTCGCTCAGAGCCTGAGGCAGTGTTCGAACTCATGAATCATGAGATCGTGACCTGAGCTAAAACCGAGAGTCAAACGCTTAACAGACTAGGCCACCCGGGGAATCAGTCCTTCCTAATTCTAATGAAGCATTTAAAAGCTTGTTAACTTTGTCTCTTCCTAAGGCTGCAAGACTGACATCAGTAACTGCCTGGTTTGTTATCAGCATGTGACTCCCACCTAGCAAGCGTCTACTACGGACTGGATGCTCGAATGTATTTGTTAAATGAATGAATGACAATTTACGCCATGTTGATTTCCAAAAATCTCTTAAGGATCACAGACCAATTCAGATGATTGTAGAAGATGGGAGAAGAGTGATACTCTAATTTTTGGTAGCATCCCCTTTGGGTGACATAATCTTCCAAATCTGCCTCCCTTCTTCTTGTACCAATTCAAGAAATACGAGCCTGAGTTGGATGGAGACCACATTCCCTCAGGGTAGTTTGCAGTATGCCCATCTCTGACTCTGCAAAGTCTTGGAGCCTTGCAAAAAAATATGTCATGTTATCGTACATTTATCTGGAGCTCAGGAAGAGAAGGAGGCTGTAGGGAAGGAGACTATAGGGAAGTGTCTTCTATATAGTGACATCAGAGCCCTTGACTGGGAAACAGCATCTGAATAGAAAATGAAGGAACAGTTTTTAAATAGGAGAGCACGTGAATCTTGCCAGACCTAGGATCCTGTTTTAGGCTGGAGTCCAAGTAGTTTAATTCATCATCTAGCAGGCAGGATTAAGCAAACTCTGTTCCTCTGGCCAGGGTTAGGGAGACTTCACTCCCAGAAACAAAGAGTTCCCAGCAAACAAAGTGGTTCTGTACCACTTCACACAGAGGTGAAAACCAGCCACTGTTGCAAAAGCCATGTATCTGTTTAATTGAAACAAAGATATTCTAAACATACTGCAAACATGCCCTGGGTGTCAGCTTCTGTGAAAAACTGCAATCCCCATTGCTTCTTTATGAAACCATTAAATAAAATTAGAGAATCTGTGAACTTACTATTGGAAGCTACAAGTCCGCAGAGAGAGCTGTGGTGATTGTATCCTGCTCCTCGGGGAAGAAAAGATCCAAGAAAAAAAAGAGGCCGAGGAAAGCAGGCAAACTACCTGGGGCCTCCAAGAAGCCAAAATGAGACACATGAGGCCAATCTAGCAAAGGTTGTGAAGGGTCCAGGGTCTCAATAGCCAAGAAGCTCAGAGACAGAGGGTTGAGCAATTTTCTTCCCACGTGTCCAGAACAGACTCAGTCTGACTCCATAATTGAAACCAAACACTAAGAAGAATGTGGCAAATAAAGAAATAACCCTTGCCTCAAACATTCGATATTGGAGGAAAAGAAAACAAAGCAACCTCAAGCAATGCAAATGAACTGGATTTTGAAATGATAATTGAAGGGGTGTCAATGGGTGGCTCTTGGGCATCTGATTTTTGATTTCGGCTCAGGTTGTGATCTCATGGTTTGGGAGCTCAAGTCATGCATCAGGCTCTGTGCTGACAGCTCATAGCCTGCTTGGGATTTTCTCTCTCTCTCTCTCTCTGTCTCTCTCTCTCTGCCTCTCTGTCTCTCTCTCTCTCTCAAAAATAAATAAATAAACATAAAAAAAAAAGAAAGCAATGGAAAAGCTTTTGATGAGTGGGTCTTGTAGCAATGCGTTGGCTGGGAAGCCACCTGTTTAAACAGGGCAGGGAAAAGAATGAAGAACAACAAAGAAGCTTCTAGAGTTAGAGGGGACAGCAGGATGATTCTCGTGGGCTGCAGGTTTCAGGGCTAACCAGAAGGACATTGAGTGTCCAAGGATGAGCCCACAAGAAATTCTTAGGAACTAAGGAGTGGCTACTCAGCATTTGTCACAGCAGGAACCAAAAGAGAGTGAGAAAAACATTGAAAAAGAGGTGTAGGGAAGAATCCAGTTGAAGGAGAGAATATAATTGTTGGGACCAGATGGGTTTCATTGTGGAAAAAAGATTTCTGACCTGGAAAGAAAGAGGGGCGGATGGCCAGAAAGCTGCGGACACACCCCGAACGTCTATAACTAGATGAATGATGTTACCAGACTTTACGAATAAATTTGGAGTCCGCAGACCCCAAAACATCTTTCCTTTTGGAGGTACGTTGTCAAGCTGGCTCACAGAATAACCCATCCCTCAAAGTACACTGACTGCATATAAGCTCCAGCTCTATAGGGCTTCCTCTTCAACGTTTACCCCCTCCCCTTTCTCTCCAAGCCTTTCCTATCTCCTCCTCCAAGGGAGAGAACATGTAGGAACTTTCGTTTAAAATCTCATATGTGCAGTAGCCCTCATCCCTGTGAAGTCATGGAAAAAAGATGAAAGAAGGAACGCCATCACTGACAAACTACTTTTAGCAAAATTTAGAACAATTCCCAGTAATTGGAAGGTAGGCCAGAAAAGGCAAAGCAATCCGTCACCCATGCAATGCCAGCAGAATGTAAGTTGAAAGATTCTTTCTTTGTACTTTCCTTCCCTCTCCCAACACCCCACCCCTGGCACCCACCCACCCACCCACCGCCTCCCTGGAGACCCAGCGTATAGTCTCTCTGGCAATAGGATATGCAGCTACAGATAGGCATTCTCTATCTTCTAGAAAAAGATAAGGATATTCAAGTGTTGAATACGAGTAATGAAGAGCGACCGAGTAACAAGGTGGAAGATGACCATAAGGAGGTCTTCCTTGCATGGTGGGAGGTGTGATACTTAGAAGAGGAGCCCTTTAGAGGAGTTCTGTAGTTTTCTATGTGTTTGATGAACTACATACAGGCAGTAAGATTAGGGCTGGATCTAATTTTTGCCTAGCAGCGTCACTGGCATTAAATACAGTAAAACCTTGACTGCAAGTAACTTGTTCTGCGAGTGTTCCACAAGATGAGCAAACATTTCTAATAAATATTAACTTGATAAATGAGCAATGTCTTGCAATACGAGTCATACAGATGACAAACTTCGCCTGAACACAACTGAGCCAATGGTTCTTGGAATACAAGATATACAAATGCTTTGGATCACAAGCATGTTTCTGGAATGAATTATGCTCCCAAATCAAGGTTTTACTGTCCTGGGAAATTGAGGTAGGGCAGTTGGCATGGAACAGACACCAGCTGAAGCTCTTAGAAGAGATTTTCAGTCGGCACCCAAGTGGGTTCCCAGTGGTGTTCAAAGGGCTCCACTTAACACTAGGTCTGGATGGACAGCACTTGAGTTAAACATGGGTACAGAGAGGAAACAGCACCAACAGTAACTTGAGGACAAAGAATATTTTTCTAACAAAGCAATAAATAAATAGTGTGTGGTCTATTGCTGGAACCAGAAAACATAAAAAAATCTGAGGAACAGATTTCTATTTGACTGATAACATGGAAGAAGAAGCATGTAGGGAAACTCTGCCTTCTCTAGTGTACTGTTCCTTTAGTCTTATCCTGGTACCGCATTCAAACATCTTTGATACCAGCTATGCAGGGTTTTCCCCCACCCCAAGTGATTCTCCGCGTCACCCGCTCTGTGTCCTACAACATAACTCAATCAGAATTGATTGAGGTACTATCTACCTGGAGGGGGGGTCAGATCCCACAGGGTAAAGGCTCTGTCCCACGTGACTGCCTCCCTCACCTCCCCCTACGGGTATCACTTGAAAATTCAGGTTATCACCTGTGGTTCTCACTGACCAGCTATAAATCCAAGATTTTGGGGTGCCTGGGTAGCTCAGTCGGTTAAGCAACTGACTTCGGCTCGGGTCATGATCTCACAGTTTGTGAATTTGAGCCCCATGTCCAGCTCTGTGCTGACAGCTCAGAGCCTGAGGCCTGCCTTGGATTCTGTCTCTCTCTCTCTCTCAATCTCTCTCTCTGCCCCTTCTCTGCTCTTTCTCTGTCTCTCAAAAATAAATAAAAGTTAAAAATTAAAAAAAAAAATTTTAATCCAAGGTTCCATGAGCCCCTCCTTGGGTCTGATTTATTGATTAGAGTGGTTTGCAAAACTCAAGAAAGTCGTTTGCTTACTGTTCCCTTGTTTATTAGGAAAAGATATGAAGAGGAATACAACCGCCCTTTCTGGGAACCATCCTCATGGTTTTCCAGCAACCTGGAAGGAGGAAGTACAGGGAAAAGTGGGCATGTCTAAACTTTCCAGTGGCGGGGATAACTTACCTATAGCAGAATGAGTAGTGGGCTTCCAGAGATTTCTGTATCTTCAATCTACAAACGTGTAAATAACGGCATTTGTACATGGCACAATGGCACTTTGCAAATGTGACTAAGCTTTTTGAGATGAGATTACCTTGGATATCCAATGTAATCCAAAGGGTCCTTATTAGAGGGAGACCCCAGGGTCAGACTTCAGAAAGGGATGAGATCGGAGTGTGGTGGGGTCCTGAGTCAAGGAATGCAGGTGGTTTCTGGAAGCTGGAGAAATCAAGGAAAGAGATTTTCCCCCTCGAGCCTCCAGAAGCAGCCCAGCCCAGCCAATCAGGATTAGACTTCTAACCTCCAAAACTGTAAGATAATCACCACGTTGTTTTAAGCCGCTGCATTTGTGACACCAGCAGCAGGAAACTAATATATATCTGAAAGAGTGTTCCTGGAAAGAATACCATGTGCTTTGGCATCTGTGGATATGGAAAGTGTATAAGAGAAATCAAGCTAACTCATAAAGAGATTTCCAACTTTGTGCCCTTGAGCTCTGCATAATATCATAACTGGGATGTTTCATGTCAGTTACACAAAGTAAAACAAGAATGTAATTGTTCTGGGCAGCAGGGTGGCTCAATCAGTTACATTTGTGACTTTTGATTTAGGCTCAGGTCATGATCTCACAGTTCCTGAGATCGAGCCCCACTTTGGGCTCTGCGCAACAACTTGGAGCCTGCTTTAGATTCTCTCTCTCTCTTTTTCTCTCTCTCTCTTTCTGACCCTTCCCCACTCATGCTCTCTCTCTCTCTCAAAATAAATATGTAAACATTTTGAAAATGTAATTGTCCACTAAGCAAGAATGAATAGCAGCAATGGGAAGCAATCATACTGAAGAAAGAAAACACGCAAAACATCACTACTCCTAGCAGGAGCAAACTTCAGACATGGAGGCACTCAAAGGAAAATAGAGTAAGAATGTAGTAGATAATGATCGTAACATGGAAACTTATATGAGTTTTGGAGGAAGAAAACAGAACTGGAACAGAAACAATATTCCAAGGCAAAACTAAAGAAAGCTTTTCTGAGTTATTATAAAAACTAAAATATGCATATCAAATAGTTTCATAGCAGCATAAGCAACTTCAGTGAAAAAATTAACAGGCTGGCAGGATAATTCGATTATGAATGTCCATATCACATACATATGTGGGAATAAAAAGAAAAGAAAATTTTAAAAATAATAATGGTAAAATAGTAGCAAGCAGGCTGACCTCACACCTACCTGCCAAAAATGCCGAAGGTAATAGAAAAACATCCACTCGGTCCGATGGGGATTAGACTGTGACTCACTATATTGTTATCAACCAATATTCCTCTACTAGGGAAAGGCTGCATAGGTACCTTTTCAAATAATATGAACATCGATCATCCGTATATCATGATTTTTGAAAACAAATTCACACTTAGGTATTGGCCAACTGAGAGATGACTCAAGATGATAAAATCAGGAATGAGAATTTACACGGCCCAAACTTCGCTTTTGCAAATGGTATTCTGATTTTGGAAACACAAATTAGGAAACCAGCTCAGAGGACGATTATGTGTTGAGCCGTGTATCCCACCACCAGAGAGGCAAGTACGGTCCTGTGTTCTGCCTTCAGCTCTTCCTCTGGAAGACTCCTTCCTGGACCCAGGGAATGAGTGTTGTGGGGTATAAGTCCGTTACTCGTGTTGTGTTTGATTGTGACTTCAGACAATGACTCATGACCTTCTGTTTTAGCCCTTGTTACAGATGCTCTCACTTACATTTTGAGGACATGTTGCTGCACCGTGAACTCTCCCCTCCTATCTTTGCTTCCTAGAACCAGAGATCCACAGAACGGCAAAATGATGATCACTTAATTTCCAAGGCTATCGCCAAATGAATTTTTTTGGCATCATCAAAACTCATATTGAATGACCCGAGCTGCTGATTTTTCTCTTGAACTGGGCAAAGGATCATACTAATCCTAAGAGGAGCAAATAATATCTCTCATGAAGCCTCATTTTTTCCCGGTTTTTAGTTATTAAAAACTAACTATATTTTGGCTGTGCTTTGTTAATATAGATTTTTGTTGTGTGTATGGATACCCACAGATAGGAAACACAAATGCAGAAAACAGTGTTCATTTTTGGTGCCATTATTGTTTTTTGTTCTCTTTTCAGTTTGTGAATTCACTCCCTCCTCTTCCCCATCTACTCACATCAGCCTACTTCTCCACAGGGAAATAATATGAATTACCCAGTAATAATCTTTCCATATGTCTTGAAGCACATACATTCTTATACAGATATAATCCTATGATCCCCTGTCCGTGGGCATAGAAGGTATGAGAGTGTGCACGCGCCTGCGTGTGATTCCTTGTTTTTCCAGAATGAACTTTAACTTCCGACACAAGGATTTCCTACTCAGCAACTTTTCATGGAATTCCTTCTGAGTCATCTGATACGGCTCTATTTCTTTTTCTTTTTAGTGATTCCATTATGGCCCGTGCAATGGAGGTACTGAGCTTGAGCCTTTCTTGTTTCCTTCTCTTTCCATCCTTCCTTTCCTCCCTCCTTCCTTCCTTCCTTCCTTTCTTCCTTTCTTTCCTCCTTCCTTCCTTCCTTCCTTCCTTCCTTCCTTCCTTCCTTCCTCTCTCTCTCTCTCTCTCTCTTTCTCTCCTCCTCTTCCTTCTTTCCTCCCTCTTCCTTCCTTCTTTCCTTCCTGCTTGCCTTCCTACCTATCTTTCTGTCTTTCTGGCTACAAAGAGTGCCATAGCTAATAACACCCTTTTAGATACCCCACATGCTACCTAGAGGAGGGCATTTTTTATTTTGGGGGGTAAAGTGGGTTTCTGACAGTGGACTTGCTGGAGGAAAGACACATGTACTTTTACCGTAAGCTATGGTATCAGATTGCTTTTCTAAAACGCAAAAAGTCACAACGTTTTTATAAGCCATGTATGAATTGGACCCCTTTGCACACACTCCTGCCATCCCCAGGTGATACGGACCCGCCTTTACATTTTGTCAGCTTGATGAATATAAAATGATACTTCACTATTTTGCTATTTTCGTTGCCCTGCCTCCAAGCGACTTTGACCATCTTTTGATTTTTCAGGAGACCCCTGGCCTGTGTCCTCCACAGGCGTGAGGCTCGATCCTCTGACACTGGGATCCTGACCTGCGCCAAAATCGAGAGTCGGACACTGCCTTCTCACAGCCCCTGCCTGTTCTTCTGTGGGGCTGCTTGTCTCCATCTGGACAGGGTGTATGAGCTGTTGGTATGTATTAGCTATTAACGCGTTTACTTTCTTACCTTCACAATAAAAAGAAGCTTTATTTTAGAAAAAGAGGCAGAAGATAAAAGGATCTGAAGTTCATTCAAAGACGAAAATGCTCAAAACATTCTCTCTTGGAAAGATTTGCATTTTAATTGGTATCAAGCCTGAAAAGAAAGAAGATCCTAGAGATACTTCTGATCATCAAGGAAAGGGTATAAATCAAACCTCTCTGATGCTTGATTTGCACTTGCCTCATAGATATTTAATCTGCACGCACTAGAATAACTAGATACAGGGTGATGCTGAAAAGCTGAGTGTGCGTTATGCCCAGAATGTATGTGGAGAAAGGGCGGAAACAAGATGCCAAGGAGAGCAGTTTGTGGGGACTGAAACTTTCAGGTTCTCAGTGACCATAGTGGGCCTTTTGTGTTGTCTGTTTGCTTGTTGTTGACTCTGATTTCTTTTTTCCTTTAAATTTTTTTTTTTATTTTAGAGAGAGAGAGAGAGAGAGAGCATGAGCAGAAGAGGGGCAGAAGGAGAGAGAGAAAGAATCTTAAACAGGCTCCCTGCTCAGCATGAAGCCTGGCATGAGGCTCGATCCTCTGACCCTGGGACCCTGACCTGCACCAAAATCGTTCATTTACATTTTCCTAACGTTGAGAGATGTTGAGCATCTTTTCATGTACTTATTGTTCGTTTGTATATCTCTGGAAGGACCTTTGTCTTGAGGTTGGCACAGGCTTGATCCCACAGAGGACGCTGATATTCAGGCCTAGGCTCAAATTCCCAGAGCCCAAATAAGAGTGCTGATGTTTGCCTGCACTATCTCGAGGCAGTAGAGGTAGCCTGATGTAATGCAGCTCCCTCCCACTAATTCCCCCAATGAAACAGACAATGACAACAGCAACAGAGGTCCCTGGGGCACATGCTCTAATCAATTTCCCTATCACGTGGCCATAGATCCCTGATGTGGGAACCACGGTGAGCTCCTCCACTTGCCGCCTGTGTAACCTTGGGCAACTTAGCCGACGTACTTCCCTTATAAAATGGTTCTTGACTTGCTTTTCTGTAAGATCAGGAAAATATCTCAAGGGCCAGTTCCTAGAATCAAGCATTAAATGCACATGAGGTCACTTTTAAATGTATTGAAAATGTGACGGAGATAGTGCTCAAGTGCTTTGGCCACTTGTCAGCGGAGGTCTAATTTCATCCTGTGAACTTCTGAACCCCAAAGAGTAATCGTTAACTCCCCTTTTTCTGAGTGAGAATAAGAGGCGATTTAAGTTTGGCTCCTTACATATGTGTATATATTATTAAAACCACCTCTTCGGTAAAGGTGTTGGAGGGGAGAGACTTAGCCATGGTAGGATGTCCTAGTCAAAGGTATGATTCATGGGTGTCTGGGTAGCTCAGTCAGCTAAACATATGACTTTGGCTTAGGTCATGATCTCACAGTTTGTGGGTTAGAGCCCCGCATCGGGCTCTGTGCTGACCGCTAGCTCAGAGCCTAGAGACTGTCTTCAGATTCTGTGTTTCCCTCTCTCTCTGTCCCTACCCTGCTCACACTGTCACTACCTCTCTCTCAAAATTAAATAAAACATTAAAAAAAAAAAGGTATGATTCATAAGATAAGGTGCTAAACAATAGAAGCTGCTGCCTCCTTTCCCCACGCAGGGTTTCAAAAAGCACAGATGAGATCCTGGTCAGTGAATGCATGGCTGTGTGCATGATGAGAGGTCTTTTATGTTTAAGGACTAAGTCCTGGGGGATCCTGGAGATGAGCAGGCAGGGCCCACACCCCACCTGCTAAGTATGGCCCACATTCCACATTATACTCTCTGACTCCTCCTCCAGGCAGCCAGGTGCTTTCTGAGCCCAGAAACATTATTTCTGCCATTTATATCATATCAAAAAAAATTGGAAAATATAAGTAATAAAAGTGAAATCTGCTGGTTGGCAAAGTATGTTATGAATCACAGCGGTTCTCTGAAGACTTTGAGCCAAGAGGATATTTTGGTTTAAACGAGTAATGTAATTCAGGCCAAAATGGCTTCCAGATTTGAACTTCCAAAAAAATCTTCACGGTTCAGCACGTCACTTGGCTGACATACCATGGGGCGATCCCCACTCCTAGGACGAGATGAAATTTCTAGGAAAAAATCAAAATCAGCCTGTATAGTTTATCTCTGGAGGGCATGGGAAGAAAAGAGACAAACTAGGGATCATTACAATTGTTGTAATCTGTTAGTCATCAAAAAACCTTTCTCTGTGTTCTACGAATTCTATTCCAGCTGCATAAACTGCACTAGACCCAAGGACAGCCTCCACGAGGGAAAAAAATAAAGAAGGAGAAAAAACAAAACAAAACCAGCCACATGATAGAACCGGGGACCACTTTAATGGTAAAGTGGTCATAAACCAGTGTGTTGGAATTTCATCAATATGACATCATTCCCAATGTGACATCGGAGAGCCCACCCTCCATTTCCCTTCCATCTATGCCTCACACTCGCCTCCTTTCCTCTTCAAGAGATGATGAAGCTGCCGGTACAGCACAGAAGAATAATAAAAACCTGTATCCCTTAAGCTGAATTCAGCCCATTGAACTGCACAAACAGCAATAACCAAAACAAAGCTAGCAGGAAACGTTAGCACACGGCATCTGTTATGAACACATAACCACGAGACAGCTGTTTAATCCCAACTGTTAACATAAGATCATTTGTGTGTTTGAAGAGCAATCCCATTTGGATTCCCCCCCCCCTTTATTTATTTATTTTCTAGTTTTTCCAAGAGAGAGGCTTTCTCAGCTGTAGGATGCAATGTGTGTCGCTGGCTTTTCCCACTTTTCGTCCATAGCTTCCGAATGAGAGGGGTGGTGTGGTTTTCTCACTCTAAATACTCAGAGAGGAGAGAGGACGGCTGTGTGGTCTCCTCCCTGGGAACAGGGCACGGCCCTTTCTCGGCCTTTGGGACCTGCGTTTTGCTCCCCAGAACATTCATAAACCATTTTGGTCAGATTATGGGAAAAGGCCCTCACATGAAACGCGTCTGGTGGTCTCTGCCAAATTCTGGTGAGACTGGAGATTTCTCAGCGCCACCCAGGATTGGAACTGGTCCCTGTAAAGTTCAGTTCCAAACGCTAAAAACAAAGTCATTAGGCTCACGACTGCTTTGAAGGGGTCAGCGAAGGATGTCGGCAGTTTGGGTGGCCTGACTCAGTGCCCGCTTCGGAAACCTGAGCAGGACACCTAGATGGCTTATGGTGAATTTTAAGAGCATGCTTTCCCTTTTAGTTTTTCCCATTTATATCATACCTCCGTGCCTGCAGTCTCCCCAAATGCTCAGGAGAGAATAGGCTTCACCATAACTTTGCATCCAGCATGTCCCACAAGTGGCTGATGTTTGTGGCAAGCAGTGCAGAGCTGACCACGTGGTCCTGGGCAGAGGGGACTTGGCCATGGACATTTGGACAGGCCTTCACCTTGAAGGCTGCCTGAAATTAGCATTACACCCCTCGTCTTCACTTCCTTCTTTAACTGTCTCATCCCAGAGAATCCTCTGTCTTGATCCCAACCTTATAGCAATATGTGTAGTCCTCAGTTTATCTTTCTGGGAAACTTGAAAGCCCAAGTCTGTCCAAAATATCAAATCAATGTCTTAAACCTGATTCTCAGGACAAGTTCATTTCTAGGTCATAGAACCTTGGAAATGTGAAGGACATTTTACTTGTCCCTTCCTCCTCTCCTCTCTCTTCACCTCTTCTCCCCTCTCCTTCCCTCCCCTCCCCTTCCCTTTCTACCCTCCTCTCCTTTTTTCCTTTTCTTTTTTCTTTCCCTTCTGTTTTCTTCTTTCCTTCTTTCCTTTCCTTTCCTCCCTCCCTCTTTCTTTCTTCCTTCCTTTCTTTCTCCCTTTCTTCCTCTCTTCCTCTCTCTCTTTCTTTCTTTCTCTTTCCTTCTCTCTTCCTCTCTCTTTCTTTCTTTCTTCTTTTGCCTGATATCTCATTTAATATTCCTTTTTTGATACAAAAGTTGTATATATTTAAGTCATACAAGTTGATGTTTCGATACACATATGCATTGTGAAGAATTCCCCCAATCAAGCTCATTGACATGCTCAGTTTTAACTTTTGGAAAAAGTCAGCTGTTTAAATGCAATTTACATCTTTCCAAAATGAAAAGTATCACAACAATTTTTGAAGGACCTCTGAATTTCTCCTCGCCCTTCTCTCTTGTAGCTCCACAAGCATTTCACAATTATTGTTTTCATCCTCATCCCTGTCCCCTGAAAGAAGTCACAAGAGACTAGATGTCACTTTTCTGGGATGTAGTAAGAAAATAAAAGTAGTTCAGTTATGGTAGCGGTCAAAAGGGAATGACTATCCATTTTGGAAAAAATTAAATACTTAGGTCAGCCTATGGTGCGATTTACGATCCAACTTAGACAAAATGCTTCTGCTTTTAACTTGACGTTCTTTACCACACGTAAAAAAGTTGGCATCCCCCTGCGGGGAGTTGGGGCGGTGGGGGGGGTGTGGATACTGGAGGAGGGGTGTACTGTGGCGTCTGCCGATTGTGAACATCCACCTTAATGTTCAACTTCCCCTGCATGGGACAAAATCACTAACATCTTTAATGGGAGAAAATCCTTTATCGCCTGATTCATTTCCATGTTTTGTTTCTGCAGCTAGACGGGATATCCTGGAAGGTGGTGAAAAGGGAGGGAAACTTAGTACTATCCGTTTCTGATTTGCAATTATTATCATTATTGCTTTTTCTATTCCCAAGATGATACTATAGTCATCTACTGATTTTCATACGTAACACCTATTTTTGGTGATTTTTTTTTTAAACTTTTCTCCCTACCCGTCCTACCCTAGTTCACAAATGACTCTTGGCAAGAATTGGAAGAGTTTACCTTTGCTACATAAAGAAGTCATATCATTTAATATTTGCTACTTTTCTTAAAAATAAATAATGAAACAGTCCTTCTGTACCCTAAGTTACTGGAGAAAAAAAAAAAAGCCCTGGTTTGTTTTCTTTATTTTTAGCTTGTGAGGCCAGTTGAGGATATAGTTTTGAGAGATTTTAGAAGCAAAGGAACGTCCCAAGGGAGAGAAAAATTTCACTGTCTGAAAAAGTGCACAAAAACTAGAAGCATCTCTTAGATTCTCACCAGTCAGCTAAAACTGGGAAATAAATACCCTCCGGTTTTGTGATCACCTCCAGGTACGGCTGTTAACAGGAAACATGAATGAGAGACAGAGAAAGGATCTGTGGGCAACCGGAGTCCTAGCTGAGCAATGACTGATTCACATACCACACACACCTCCCCAGGGCACTTAAGACCTCCTGTGAAAAGAACCGGATAAATCTCCTGTCACCCCAGTAATGCTTGAAACTGGCCACATTTATTTCTCAAACTTGCATCAAACACCCCAAGTTTTAGAAGGGCAGTTGTCTGGATTATTCGGCTTTGTTGCCTTTTTGCCAAGTACAAAATGCTGCATTTCAAGGCAGCATATGCCTTTGAACAAAGCTTGCAAATTTTCCTGCTCAGTACGCTTCCGTGTTCTACCAAACATGAACTAGATCTCGGCAAACAACTATGGGTCGAAAAGGACCCATAAAATTAAATTGTTTGGTATCCTGGGTGAGGAATGAGAAATTAACCAATTCTAAAATTAACCAGAGACTTCCTCCTGCAAGACTTCCCTGCACTTGTAGTCTCTTCCCTTTTGGGCAATATACTCACAGTGGCAGCCCATTCCCAAGCCGGCCATCTTGAATGTAGGAAACAAAAAACTGAGCAACCTCACGACGGAAGTGTAGGTTGAAGGGTATGGACACTGCGCTGGCCGGAAGTTATAAATGGGCAGCGTCTTACTGCATTCGTCAGCAGGCCGATAAATGCATCCTTTGCTGACACACGTCAGTAAATAATTATCATATAGAAAATAATTATTTCATATTATGTCAATTTTCCTCATGATTCTTGATAATGTGTTCTACCTGAGAAGTACCCAACAGCCCTTACTATAAGACACAGAAGATAAGATTAGAAGCACTCCTAAAATTTACTTCTTTTAGAAAGCTTATATTTCAGACAAGTCTTGAAAAAATATTTGCTATCTGATCCAAATTATTGAACTGTAGCCTCCCGTTACGCCCTCCTCTGACCTAGCCGATGATACACATATACTATGGAGGTAAATGGAAACTCTGTCCAAGATTGGCTCACCACCATTTGTTTTTATCTGATAGGGCATAACTCAGTACAATATGGAGGGTACATTTAATTTTACTTGTTACAAATACTCCAGGGAATATTTTATGCTTAGAAATATGTGTTCTGAATTTGTTAAATGGTTTGGTGGCTTTTTGGTTTTCTTCTCTTTCCTTTTCTATTTTTTTAACCTAAATTGATAGACTTGATTGGTAATTTGGGCATTGAAAACAGGAAGATTCTTTTGACAATTGAATCAAAGTATGTTTAATATATTTTTTTAAAAGGCTTTTCATTGAACAAAAAAATACTTCGAGAAAAATAGTCTGATTGAGCATTTTATACAATCATAAAAGAAAACTTATGCCAGCCAATTCCTGATACCTCATTCCCTCAAACAACTGAAGTGGTAAATTGAGGCAATTATCCCAAACACCTTTCCTTAATTATAGGGATTGTCTAGGTAAGCAGGTTCTGAGCCTAAATTTTTGCAATAATTATCTTAATTTGCACTTTGTTTTGCATGTGAAGACACAGCCTTGTATCGTGGTCACTTACAGTTTTGTATCTGAACTAGGTAGCTAAACACACTTGAAAACGGAAATTCATCCAA
Source organism: Hyaena hyaena (assembly GCF_003009895.1). Classification (NCBI taxonomy): domain Eukaryota; kingdom Metazoa; phylum Chordata; class Mammalia; order Carnivora; family Hyaenidae; genus Hyaena; species Hyaena hyaena. The sequence continues at coordinate 1,794,136 of NW_024080939.1, forward strand.
AAGATATTTTAATGCCAGTGCTAACTCCATTTTTTTAATCTTACATTCCGTTATTGTATTTTTCAAATTTCTTATAATGAGCTTGCATTACATTTATAATTCGAAACAAATGAGCATATCAAAAAGTATATTAAAATAAAATACGTTGAATTAATTTCCAGTGTTTCTTGATGTGTGGTCTAGGATGGGAAATGGTTACAGCCATCTTTGGAAAATACACTCTGTCACAGAGCCCTTCTGGTAATATGCGGTACCTGACCACTTCCTCCCTTTAAAAACCACACGCTGAATATTAGGAGGCCCTTTAGTTCAATGTACTCAAAGACCTTATTCAAAAGTGGAAGGTTGATTTCTGTGAACAGGATGTTCACTTAAGGTGAGCTCCCTCCCCTGGTCTGTCCCATGAGACTGCTTCTCTCCACCTTAGAGGCTACCCTTGCTCTCTTCCCTTTGGACAACTTCTTATCTCTCTAACGAAGCAACAAAAGCAAGCTCCAGAAGAACAAATTGTTATTAAATTATTGCAATTAAGGAAGCATTGTCTAGCTCTGTGTTGGCTCTGTTGATTTGTATTATTTGGAATCCAAGATTGAAACTGAAAGGGATGCCTGAGTGGC